>NC_034605.1:60348376-60351839 GCF_900095145.1 Mus pahari | reverse complement strand
CTTTGTAGACCAGGCTGGCCTCGAACTCAGAAATCTGCCTGCCTCTGCCTCCCGAGTGCTGGGATTAAAGGCGTGCGCCACCACGCCCGGCTTTGGGGTTCTGTCTTGCATGTGTACTTGTACCTATGTCTACAGGAAACACTGTAACGCTTTGATACGCTGTAACACTTTGCTGCACATCATGGTTGAGGCTGGTGGGATTATCATACCCATCACTTCAAACGGTAAGCGTTGCTCTGTGGAAAGAATAAAAACCTCTCTGTTAGCTGTTTTGACCCAATCACTAGAACCCACCTCCTATGTGTAACCGTCCTGTTCCCCATCACCTCCCCATTGTCCCCTAGAGTCCTTATCTTGCCTGAGTTCTGNTCATTGACTATGAGTAGATAATAAAAACTAGTTAACTCACATTTACNGACAACCATAATGCAATCTGTGTTTAAACAGCAAGACATGTGTTATGTCTTTATAAGTGCCATGCCCCCTCTAAACACTGATAGTTCATCAGTCAGGGAAGAGCAGCTGACCATGGTTCCCATGTCTAGATAGATGATTCAGGACTAACCTTCAGGACTAACCTTTAGAACATTTACACCACATTCCCACAGGGATCCCACACAGGAAACGGAAGTGTTTCTGGATTCTTCTGTGAGCATCTCTCGCCCTGGATTCTTCTGTGAGCATCTCTCGCCCTTTACTAGTGAATCAGCCCCTAGTTTCTGATCTCAGGGCAGCCCCAACTAGAAGGAAGGNAANGTGCTCTTCTTGGTGAAGATGTTGNTTGGCATGGAACACCATGTGGTTAGTGAGACATTNCCAGACTGGAACTTTTGGGAAAAGGCCATTTGATGACAGTCTTCTCTTTGATTCTAAAGATATCCCACTTTGCAAAGGGCATTTTCATTGACATGTTTCGTATTGGTGTTTGTCAAAGACAAAACCTAACATGATCATGTTACTACATACCGGGACTCCTGTCAGTCTCACTTGGCTGGTGTGAGGTTTTCTAGGTTTCTCTATACACTAGTCACTCCCCTCCCCTGTCTACCCCCTCTTGGGAAGGAAGCTGCCTAGTCTGCCACATAAGCAATTTGGAATTCTACTGAGAAAATTCCTCACCCCAGCACTTAGGCAGACAGACAGGTATTTGGTGACTTCTAGGCTGGACAAGGTGGCAGGTGCATGTCAAGGTGGCACTCCCTGCTCAGTGTGACCATGTCCCTGTTGCTTGCATAGGAGGCAGAAGTAGAACTCTGGAGACGGAGGGTGGAGGCTGGAAAAAGAGCTTGGGATCCAGGTAGCCACATCTTCCCTTTACTCACCAGACCTGGCTTTCTCTAACCTATGACCTAGTAACAGAAAGGTGCCCAGGCAGGCCCATCCATCTTTAGTACCTTGGTACCCTTTGATATCACTGAGTGAATCCACCTGATCCTGGCATCTGAGGGAAGTGTCGTGTTTGCCACTGGGTCACAGATCCCTTCGTCCTCTGAGTGATCCCATGGTGGCCAAAGATCCTCATTCCACATGTGGGCACAGTCTTTACCCCTGTGATCTGGGAATTCCTTTCCTTACCCACAAAGGTCATCTGGGAGGATACTGGCAGAGGGTATTCCATTCCAACACACACTCAGAGATGCCCTCTCATCGCCATGGGCCACAGACTCCCTCTTTCCTAACCCAATGATACCAGGTGGCCTGATCGGGAGAAAGCCTCTGTCTTGAGAAGTCAGACTTCTTGCAGATGGTGAGATTGTCTGTGAAGAAGATTCCAGATAAAACTATCAGATAATAAAATGACAGGAATCCTCTTGGGCCAATAAGTAAACTCAACAATGTCACAAGATAGAAGATCAACACAGGAAATCAGCTGTGTGACTCCAAACTAACAAGGGACATATGAAAAGCAAAATAGCAACAACAACAAGAAAAAAATGGAACATGTAGGTACGTGCTTAAGGCATGTCAAGTCTATATACTAAATATCATAAAAGACAAATGAAAGAAATAGCCTAAGCCAATAAAAGACACATGCTGTTCACAGGTTGGGAAGCTGAACAAAGATGCCAGCTCTCCCTAAGCTGATTTACAGAAGTCCCAGAAAGGCATAAGTCAGGATATTGTGTAACTTATCTGGGAAGACTCAGGTTCTAGACTAGACAAGATGATAGCATCCAGCAGGAGGCAGGGCTATAGGGCTGCATATGGATACACAGCAATGCAAGTATATCTGGCACAGGGATCGGTAGGAACACATGGCAACCCAACAGATCCCCATAGATAAGCTAAACTGATTTTGATAAAGTTGCAACAAAGGGCCTCTGCCCTCCCTTGTATTTTAGAACAGCAGGAAGGAAGGAAGGAAGGAAGGAAGGAAGGAAAGGGAAGGAGGGAGAGAGGGAGGGAGCAAGGGAGAAAAGGGAGGAAAGGGAAGGAGGAGGAATAAAAGGAAGGAAGGAGGGAGGGAGGAAGAAAAGGAAGAAGGAAGGGAGGAATAAAGGGAGAGGGAAAGAGGAAGGAAGAAAAAGAAAGGGAAGGAGGAAGGGAGGGAGGAATAGGGGGAAGGAGGAAAGGGGAGGGAGGGAAGGCAGAAGAAGGAAGGAAGGAAAAAAGGAAGGAAGGAAAGGGGAAGGAGAAGGGTGGGCTATGAACCTCACCTCAGCCATCTTTATATCTTATGTACAAATTCACTCAAAGTAGGTCATAAGTAAGGCCACTTTTAACATTTCAAAGATATTTTTTTTATCTTATTTGGCATAGATGAGGTGTATTGCCTAAATTTATGTCTGTGCACCATATGCATGCTTGGTATCTGCAAAGGCCAGAAGAGACCATTGAATCCCTGTGATGGTTTGTATATGCTCGGCCCAGGGAGTGGCACTATTAGAAGGTGTGCCCCTGTTGGAGTATGTGTGTCACTGTGGGTAAGACCCTCCTCCTAGCTGCCTTGATGTGAGTATTCTCCCAGCAGCCTTCAGATGAAGATGTAGAACTCTCAGCTCCTCCAGCACCATGCCTGCCTGGATGCTACCATGCTCCCACCTTGATGAATGATAATGGACTGAACCTCTGAACCTGTAAACAGCCCCAATTAAATGTTGTCCTTATATAAGACTTGCCTGGGTCATGATGACTGTTCACAGCAGTGAAACCCTAAGACAGCCCCCTAGTACTGGAACTACAATGAGTTGTTACCTGCCCTGTGGGTGCTGGGAAAAGAACCTGGGTCCCCCAGATGAACAGCGAGTGCTTTTAGTCTTTGGACCACTTCTCTAGCCTTTTAAGGGCAGTTTTAAGTGAGTAAAAGACACAGAGGACTTCACTGGGGAGGTTCACATGTGACAAAGGAGAGTGGACTGACATTCAGCATCATTGACCATCAAGAGGATACAAGTGAAAGTATAGCAGTCTCTCTCTCTCTCTCTCTCTCTCTCTCTCTCTCTCTCTCTCTCTCTCTCTCTCT
>NC_034605.1:60295886-60348271 GCF_900095145.1 Mus pahari | reverse complement strand
CTCTCTCTCTCTCTCTCTCTCTCACACACACACACACACACACACACACACACACACACACACACACACACACCTTCCAGAGCAGATACAGTGACCAGCAGTGATGCTGGCAAGGTTGTGGTGTTGCTGTGACACCTATGTGTTGCTGCTAAAGTCACAAGATTACAAGTCTGGTGCCGGCCAGTGACCCCACTCTTACACACTCATCCCAGAGAAGCACAAACCGCTGCCTGATCAAGACCGTGCATATAAACATCTGTACCTAGTTTATTTGCAAGAGTTAAACCCTACAATCAGATCCCTGGTTGGGTGAGTGTGGTCAGAGAACATACGGTGCTCATACCCGGGAAACCGTACTTGGGGATAAAAACAGAACACGCAGAAAACACTATCGATTGGTGCAGTGACCTGAGGAAATTTCCGGGGAATGTTGCTGAGTAGAAAAGACTTTAAAAGGTTACATACTGTGGTTCCATTTATATAACATTTTCCAGGTGCCAAAAATGTAAAAATAGGTTAGGAGTCGCCAAGGATTCTGGGTGGCAGGAATCAAGAAGCAGGCTCAGAAGACAGACGTGTCAGGGTCAAAATAGCCACACCAGGATTCTGCGCATTGTGGTGGCCGGTGTTTTGCATGTTGCTTTGACGGATGCATAAATCAATCATCACTTATGCTAAAATGCAAAGGAACTGGCCACACACATGCACACTGTACCTGAGGAAGTCTGAGTAAGATTGGCAGACTGTCTCCTTGTCAGTGTCTGGCAAGGTGGGGACTTTGGAGACTGGGTAAAGGGTCACAAAGTGCCTGGATTGCTCCTTTTGTCTTTGGGTTTTTCTTACAAATGGACGTAAAGGTTCTGTGTTCCCAACACAACTTTGAATGAATAAAATCGTATTATGTATCCTTTGAAGGTATTAAAAGTGGCCCGTCAGGGGCTGGAGAGTTCAGCCAGCTATAAAAAGCATTTGCTGCTCTTACTGAGGACTTGAGTTCAGTGCCCGGCACTTAGGTGACTGTCACCATCTGCCATTCCAGTTGCAGAGGACCCGACTCCCTTTTCCAGCCTCCACGGGCACCAGGCACACAAATGGTGCACATCCACATGTGAGAACCATGCACATAGCATACACATAAGTACACCTATGTTTAAATGCTGGATATGGGGGTGGGGACACACCCCTGTAAGTGTAGCTCGCTCTTGTGTGTTTTCTCCTCCTGTCAATCATTTTGCAGTGGGTTGCCAGGGTGACCTTCCCTCCAAGCCTCTGGGTGTGCCACTCTTCCTGGATCCGTAGTGCGCTTGCGTGTTGATGGATAGGTTTGGGATGTGCCTCTTGTATAGAATTTCAGAAGTTAGATGCTCGTGAAGACACGAGCCAGACAAGTTTCCTGTGTGCTTTCATTAGCTATTAGTTGGTTCTGGGAGGTGACCCCTGGGAGTGTTAGCGGTTGTTTGCAGACAAAGAAAGATGGGGGTGCACTCAGAGACCACACTACCCAATCTTGTCTTAGGTAGAATACTAGGGAGGCTTGGGCTGTCCTTCTACAGAGGCCAGGGTGGATCTTCATTTTCTAGTTGCTTTACAGTATAGGGACAAGGACAATGTCAGTCTGATATACCTGTCCTTGAAGGACCCTGTCATGGACATCCTACTGTCTGTCTGTCTTTCCCTGAGATGCGCCTCTCCTTTGTAGCCTTATGATTGAAGTATTATGTCATTTTCCAACAGAATCCATCTTCTGATCTTGGAGAGTAAAACTTGGTAGCGAGAGAGTATGGGGTGTGCCTAGACCGTGGCATGGGCCAATCTCTTATACCCACTGTCCTAAAGGCCAACAACCAACCCATTTAGCTGTTTGTTTTTTGCTGAGGTAATGAGATGTGTTCCTGGGCTGACTGAGTTCCTCTTGAGTGTCCTTCCCAAGCACTCAAGGGTTCTGATCATGCTCCTCTCAAGGACAGTATGTTTCTGGACTTGCCCCTCTGCCTCACTGTTCTTAGCTCTAGGGAATGTCTAACAAGTGCAGCCACTCTCCCTTCTCTCCTTTCTCCTCTCTGCTGAACCACAGCGTGGCTCACTTTCACAGTCCCTTGTGTGTTCAGGGAGGCTCTCCTGCCGGTCCCGGCCCAGCTCCAGTTGGACTAAATCAGAACCCAGAGAGGCCCAGAAGCTCCCCAGGCATGGGTGTGCAGTGTTAGTGTGTGAGCTCATCTCGTTGCTGGAGAGATTGATGTAATCACAGGGGCCAAATCCTAATGAGCTCATGGATCATGACCAGTCTGTGATAGCAGAGGTCTTTTTAGATCACCCTTAATTTATCACACTGCATTCAGGTTGATGCATCCTCTTGGTTAGAGCTGCCATGCAGTAATTACAACAAAAATATCATATTTGTACATGTTTTTCACACCCTTAGCAAAACACACTTAAAGTATTCTCTGAGGTGCTTTTGAAAGTCTTGACACTTCGAGACTGCAAATTTTACACCACTGACATCAAACATCATCCCAAAGACAGTGGGTTTGTCTGTGTTGGGTAGGGTCTTGCATGAAGCTATTTCTGTGGCTAATTCTGAGATCTTACCTGCATGTTCCAGGTTGATCCTATGCCTTAAGTTTAGAGTCTTCTTGGTCATTGGTTTTGGTCCAAGCCTTCTCAGAGGGCTTTGTAACTCCAATGCCTTTGTTTCATTCAGCGATGCCCACAGCAACTAGTGTTGATCCACGAGGAGGAAGAAAGAGGAAACGGGGTTTGCTCATCACAGGGCTTGGTTTCAGCTTTCCCTGGAAGTAGGCTTTGTGCTTTGTACGGACTGTAGCTGGGGGAAGGTCCAGGTTACAGACGTTATGTCTTCTCTGTAGGTATGTGAATCTCACAACAAGCTCTGAGGAGTAGGACAGAAGGGACGACAATCTGAGAGGCTGGACCTGGCAGGCCACATCTGCTGCCTTGGCCTGTGCTCTGGAGGGTTGCTGTGTGAGCTGCTGCTCTGTCTCTGAGAGTTCAGAGAGAGCTCTTCCTCATCTGTACTTCAGAGCCAATGGTCTAATGCAAACCCCTGGCCCTTCTTCTGAGTCTCTGGGTACAGGATTCTTTCTGGGTTTCCTCTCTGTCCCTCACTGCTGTGTGTGTATCTGGGTTTCCTCTCTGTCCCTCGCTGCTGTGTGTGTATCTGGTTTCCTCTCTGTCCCTCGCTGCTGTGTGTACGTGCTTGCTGCTTTCCACAGAACAGAAGGTTAGTTAGTAGGTGCCTCTTCAGTCCTTAATCCTTGCCCCAAGTTGGGCCACAAATGCCAAACTCCCAAGGATTCTTAGTGATTATTTCCGGATGTTACCAGAGTCAGAAGATCACCAGGGTTGGTGACCCCATGACACCATCTGGCTCCCCCCAGGTTCCATCATGAGGCAAGGCCAGGTCAGAGACCTGAGGGAACTGAGCTGTAATGAAACATCCGAGGCTTCCAGTTTTCTTTTGTAAGCAGTTAACACCCCTTTTCCTACAAAATTAAATCTCGCCTTGAATCAGAATGTGAAATCAGTTAAACTGGGATTTCTACAAGCCCTGAGCATCTCCTGCATGACAGTAAATTTGCAGGTAGTTTCTGGAAGCCTGTGGTTTGGACTAGAATCTTCTGACTTGCTGTGCTCTGAACATCACCCCTTACAGTTGCCCAGAACCTGTTGTGCGGCCCTTATTGCCACCCCTGTTAAAAACTCCTGACTCCAAATCCCTCATCTGGTGGATAGATGCACTCGGGAGGCTTTGAAGAAGGACGGGAACTGCTGAGGGTCCAATGCCCATTTGTTCTTTAAAACCTTATTTGTCAAGAGCCTGTCACATTGAATATTTTGTCAAGGGCTTCATTGGATGTGATTCTTGGCCTTAGAAATCTTCCACAGTCTGGAAGCAAGTAATGACTGGCAGGAAGGCCATGGAGAGGTGAAGTGGAAGGACACCACTGGAACCCACAGTAGCAAGGTATAAATTGACACCTGCTGCATCGTAGCAGGTAAACATCTGGATTCACAGGGACGGCTGCCCTCTAGACAGGGCCACTAAGCTGTTTGAAGGTCCTGAGAAACTGAAGCCTTGAGTCCTGGATGGGGTGTTTAGACCAGAGGGGAGGAGCTTGGGGAAGAAAGGGTCTGTGGGAACAGGAGAATCTGATTCTGCAGAGTTCATGCATCTTGTTAAGGCGTTTGGACTTAGCTGCAAAGTGTGGGGGGCAGGATAAGGGTGGGCGAGCATAAAGCTCAGCCAGGGGGTAGCCAAGCATTAAAGACCCGTCTGTGTTAGTGACATTTTCCTGAGCCTGAACACGGCTGCCTTGGCGGCATGGCACTTGAGCCTCCAGGGCAGGAAGATCAAGCCACAGTATGTATGGTTACACAGATGAATCTGGTCAGTAGCTTAATTCTGGCAGCATCTGGATATTATAAAGAAGCAATAACATTGCCTTTGGAAATGTCGGCCATCATTTTCTTTCTGACACGAGGAAAATAAAGGCTTCCCAACAGTAGCAAGAATTAGCATGAAATGTACCCATCAGTCTCTCAGCCAAGAGTCCTGTGCTGCAAAAACTCTTAACAGGGAGAAGCTGACAGTAATCGAGCAGGAGGGTGTGAAGCCCACGGACGCCCTGCTTCAAATCCCAATATCTTTATAAGCTCCAGACTTGCCCTGGATATTCCTGTTGGGCTGTGGCATTGGGCTAGCTAAGTGTGCAAGGTTCAAGGTCATGCTGTGGCTAGCTCATGCCGTAACAGTTGATTAAAGCATTGGCCATTGGTGAGTAGGTCAATCTCTAGTCCTGAAAGCAAGCTGGAGTGGAAGTTTCTAGCTTCTAATCACATATGATGTGATTGGTTTTGCTGGCAACCAGGCCACTGTCCCACAGTCAGATACCCCATTAGTATAAACTCAGGAGGGACTAAAAAAGCACCTTAGTGTGAAGACCTGGAGATGTGGAGGCATGCATGTGCCACAGGTCAGAGGACAGTCTCCATGTTGGTCTTTGCATCCCGCCTTCCTGGCGGCAGATTCTTCTTTGCCCCTGTGTGCACCAGGCTAGCTGACCCATGAGCTTCTGAGGACTCTCCTGCCCCCACCTCCCATCAGCTTCGGGAGCCCAGGGACTACAGGTTTGCTTCTGCACCTGTGGGTTCTAAAGATCCAGATTTAGGTCCCACATTCGCATGGTGAGGGCTAAATCCACCCGCCACAACCCCAGTCTCATCTTTAGTCCGTTGTCAGATCAGAAAAGTGTGCCGGTTAACTTTTATCAATTTGACACAAAGATGCCTAGGAAAAGGGAGTCTCGACTGAGGAGCTGCCTCTGGCAGATTGGCCTTTGTTTGTAGCAAGTTTGTGTTGTAGCCCTTGAGAGTGTAGGAGAGTTACAGATCAATTTGAATGTGGGTGTGGGTGTGTAGCTAAGAAGCTGTGAAGGGGACTGATTCTAGGGAACATGGTATGGTGGCCTAGTGCTGCTTGGGGCGTCTTAGTACCTGGTGGCACCCAATGATGCTGTAGACGATGATGATTAACAGCTTTCCAGGATGCTCTGTGTACCAGTCAAATTGTGAAGCGTTTCCAACTTCCCATTAGGCTTCTACAGCAAACACTTTCTGCTGGCAACATTTCCTAGCTCTCTGGAGGGCACCAAACTCCTTGGCTCCTGTCAGGAAGCCAGGAGTGCTAGCTATGGAACCCAAGCAGGGGCATGCCCCTGACCTTGCAGTTAAACCACTGCAGATAACCTGGGTTTCCTGTGCGTTACTCAGGCTTGCTTGTTGATGGGTTTGGGGGCTCTGGTGTGTAGTATCTACTCTTCCCTTCATGAGCGACTTTACAAGCACAAGCCTGAACTAAGGAAATGAAGTGAGCCAGAGAAGGGAGGCACATAACGCTTCAAATACACTATGTGTGCCTGTGAAACTGGGTGGGAACCTATGCCTCCCACCAGGGATGCAGGCCACCTGCACGCAGCACTAAACTCTGAGGGGGAGAAGAGTCACAGTCTTCCTAGGTCAGTACCGGAGTCTGCTGAAGGACTGGAGTGGGATGTTCCTCCATCTTCATGGGGTTTCCCCATGTCATTAAGCAGACAATAGTAGCACCTCTGTTTATTTTAGAGACGAGGGTGTACTGGCTGGCTTTGTGTCAACTTGACACAGCTGGAGTTATCACAGAGAAAGGAGCTTCAGTTGGGGAAGTGCCTCCATGAGGTCCAGCTGTGGGGTATTTCCTCAATTAGTGATCAAGGGGGAAAGGCCCCTTGTGGGTGGGACCATCTCTGGGCTGGTAGTCTTGGATTCTATAAGAGAGCAGGCTGAGCAAGCCAGGGGAAGCAGGCAAGCCAGTAAAGAACATCCCTCCATGGCCTCTGCAACAGCTCCTGCTCTCTGACCTGCTTGAGTTCCAGTCCTGCATCCTTTGGTGATCAACAGCAGTATAGAAATGTAAGCCGAATAAACCCTTTCCTCCCCAACTTGCTTCTTGGTCATGATGTTGTGCAGGAATAGAAACTCTGACTAAGACAGAGGGGGTCCTTCCTGAAACCCTATCTGTGAGCATCTCCTATCATCTTAGCAGAGAGCTTCTGTATTTCAGCACAATGCTTCCAGACTGGCTGCTGATTTTTTTTTTTTTCAAGTCTCTTGTTGGTTCTGAAACCTGTGGGTTGGTGAGCGTCTGGGGACCCCAGTGTGAACTGTCCCTTTGAGTCTATACCAGCTTCTTCCTCAGCTAACATGATTCAAGGACTTTTTATTTGGCTCCTTCTCCCCCTCGCGGATTTTAACTTCACAGGCTGTATCTTGAGAGCATGGCAGCTCCTCCAAGAAGAATCGTGCCCACCTGTGGGAGCCACAAGGGGCTCCCTGCCTCTGTGGACAGCTGTCCTGTTATTTCTCACTGATTTTCAGATTTGTATTGGAGCCATGCAGCCACAGTCTACCCTCCATAAGATTTCTCTATCCCAATTAGCTTGTAGCCAAGTTCCAATAATACATTAAGCCAAGAGATCGTCTTGTTAATTTCCCTGTAGAAAAGATGTGGCAAAGCTGCAGGGAGACTGAACTTAGCCTCCGCACAGTGCTGAGCTAGGCCGTTCTTGCTCTCAGATAATCAGCTGCTCCCTTGGAGAATAGCTTTGTTTAGCATCTGTAACAACACCGGGGCTTTGCAGGGAGCTCGAAACGCCACAGCATTATTAGTCAGAGAAAAGCCACCCCAAGAGTCAACTTCTGCTTCTCTCCCTGCTATACAGATGAGATCCTAAGGGGCCCCAACTTTTTCGCATCCAACTTCTGCACAAACCTGACGTTATGAGTCAAGGCCCATGATCGTCCTCTCTACCGCTAGCTTTATCTCACAGTCCAGATGACCAAGGGGTCTCACCCTTGACCTGCCAGCTAGAGGATTGTTCCCATGGCTTATATAAATCTTCTGTGGCTGAGTTATTCCCTAAGTATTTGGCTCACTCTTTCTCCTTTGATAAGCATGTGATCACATAAGAACTACAGTGTTGAACTTAGGCCTCATGAAAATGGAGACAACATTGGGAGTCATCTCATTATGTTTGCCCAGGACAGCCGTTCATTTGTCTCAAATGGTCAGATCTTGGAATTAACTATCTGGCTGGGTATTAAATTGTGAGGAGAGGGGAAGGTTAAAGACATAGAGAAAATGCTGAAAGTACATAAAAATGGTATATTAATTCTTATTGTGCTTTTAATGCTTGGCGAATACACCTCTTTAAAACATATACATATGTTGTCTGTCACACTTTTTATCCCCCTCCCCTGTGGATACAGATGTAAAAACCTGTATACATGAGCAGGGCTACCCTGGATTATAGCTTTTGCTTTATCAAACTTGTCATCAGAATCTTGTCTTTCTTATGTAGATGTCACGGCAGCCACAACCGTGAGAGAAGCCATAACAGATGGTCAATGAAAATGTGAAAACGTTTGCTCCTGTGTCCAAACTCTGCTTTCCTCGCCTGTTTTTATCTTTCTCGTGTTTTGTTTTGTTTTGTTTCTCCTGCAGCATTGATGCTTAATAAATTACACAGTTTGCTTCTTGTTCATCATGCCTGTCTACCAGTAGAATGCCAGCCCTATGGACTAACTGCTCTGGCAGAGGACCTGGTTCCCAGCAGCCATATCTGGTGGCTCAAAACACCTATAACTCCAGTTTCAGGGACTTCTATACCCTCTCTGGCCTCCACAGTCACCTGCTCATATGTGGGGTGCGCACACACACACACACACACACACACACACGGGGAGTTGCTATAGGAACTCAACAGATTGTGTTGTGTGAGCTTGACTCTCCAGAACCTCTTCCTTCAGGAACAATTTTATGCTGACGCATACAAACATTTGTGTTTTGTCAGATGTGGTAGCATGTGCCTTTCATTCCAGCACTAGGGAGGCAGAGGCAGGGGCAGGGGCAGGGGCAGGGGCAGGGGCAGGGGCAGGGGCAGAGAGGCAGAGGCAGAGAGGCAGAGGCAGAGAGGCAGAGGCACAGAGAGGCAGAGGCATCTCTGAGGCTACATAGTATGCTTAAAGAAAAGGTTTGTATTTTCCACGTACAGAGTTTTAGAGTTTCAGTGTTTTCATTTGTTTTATAGTGAGCCTTATTTAAACCTCTGTACTGGTCTGAATTGATCAACACACACACAGAAAACCAAGCACACATTTGCTGGATGCTCCTTTGAGCTGCAGGCATTATCCTTTGTCCCCACATAAGCTGTGATGCTAAAACTGTGCAGCCTGGTGACAAACTGCCAGCACTATGTCTGTATCTACTTCACAGTGTCTATGCCAACATCAGCCATGACCTTACCTGGAACCCCCCCCCCCAAACGTTCTCTATAGTGATGCTGGGAACCACACGGACACACAGAAGCATATCTCCTTGGTGTGCCTCTGGATTTGCCCAGGTCTTTTGTGCGAAACTCTGTCCCAGCAACCTAAGTAGATGGCTTGATAAAAGCAAACAGTTTAAAACACTCGATGGAACAAGAAGACCGGTGACCTTGTGCTGTGCCGGGTAGGAGGAACAGTAAAGCACTAGGTGGGCATTAAGATGCCTGTCTGACAGGAGTCTGCCCACAGCCCATGCTCGGTGCCTGCAGCTTGGAGTATGTGCTGCTGTCTGCCCGATGCCTTACGAGGACACCTGACTGTGGGCATTCCCAGAGAAGATCCCACTCATCCTTCACTGCAGGCAAGCGATTGCAGCACAGAAATATTTCAGATGCTAATTTCTTGGAGAGGGAAGATTGACAGTCACTCCTCACTTCCACACCAACCACTAAAGAAAATATGAATATTCGTAGGAAAATGAATTTAACTACGGCCTAAGCAAACATCATAATGAGTGGTTCTGATAGTTGCAGCCCCCCATGGCTGTAGCAAACTTAGCTTCAAAAATTGAAATTTGCTGTCCTCTGGCTGAGTGTGCCAAGGCGTTGAGGTTTTTACGTTTTTCTTTTTTTTTTTTTCATTGGGACAGATTCCTTTAATCAAGAAACCCTGCCACATACTGCACTTGGTAGCCTTCTTTTAGTGGCCTGAGAGACTGGCACATGGAGAGTTTGGCACAACCAGAACTCTTGCAAGCATCAGATACTGGCCTGGACTTTAATTACACAATGGTCTGTATTCTACATGGTGTTTTTACATACTATCTATTTGCCTTAGAATGGACAGACATTTACAAGTATTTTTTTTAACTATTATTTTTAAAATATTTCCAAGTCAGACATTTAAAGTTTGAAATTTCTAAGTTAATGAGTTATTTAGACAAAACTTAGTGTGGCTTTCCTTTAGAAACATCAAATATTGTCCCGTTTATAGTTTCATGTGGTTATGTAGATTTTTGTTTGGCTTTTTCTCAAGACAAAGCACACTTTTTTTTTTTTTTTT
Source organism: Mus pahari (assembly GCF_900095145.1). Classification (NCBI taxonomy): domain Eukaryota; kingdom Metazoa; phylum Chordata; class Mammalia; order Rodentia; family Muridae; genus Mus; species Mus pahari. The sequence goes on along the minus strand of NC_034605.1, from coordinate 60,338,326 downwards.
AAAGCAGATGTGGTATTGCTGGTGGTTTTGCTGTGGTTTTTGTTGGTGTTTTAAGTGGGTGTGTTTCTGGGGCTGCTGGTTTACTCTGGTGGGGGATGAGGTCGTTTTGAGAGAATAATTATAAAAATGATTTTAAAATGTGGACATTAAGGCAAGTATCTTGATAAGGCAGTTGAGCCTGTTTACTGGTATCTCTGGAGTGTAACTCTTGTCTAATCGACAACTATCTTAGTGGCCGGGAGGCTGAGGAGTCTGATGGAGCCGACAGGTCTGAGAGTCATAGCCTTAGGGCCTCCTGGGCTTCAGTCCCTCATCAATGTACTGGGGGAGATTGATGAATGTGACACATGCTGGCTTACAGTATCCTCCGAGTACAGCTCGGTAATGACACTAGTGAGCCATGGAGTTCACAGTGGTCAGAGGCTAAATTAAATGTCAGCCCTTTGTGATACTGGCCACACCACTCCTCTGGTAATTTGACTCATCTGCAATGCAGAATTAAAATGGTGACAACCTCACCTGGACCCTTGATAGTTGAGTAATCTAAATCCATGGCAAGCAAGTTGCCTATCTCCTGGTGCTACTGAGCAGACGCTGCTCCTGGGGCAGATACACACACAGGCTAACAATGCACACAAGGGACCCTGCCAGGCAGGACAGCGCTGATGCGTCGGGGCGAGCATGCAGAGAGAGGTGGGAAGTGTACTTCTCCTGACACACTACTGATCAACGGCATGCTTTTGGAAGGTGAGGGTTTGTCGGTAGGGTGTAGCTCTGAAGTTGATCCATTTTGCTCTGCGTGTCTCAGTTCCTTTCCCAAGCTATCGGTTCTTGTGACTACTGCTCCGAAGTCGGGAGCAGTGTGGTAGCGCCCTGGAGGGAGCAAGGGCCATTTAGATACTCTAGGTTTACTGTCCAGAATGTTTTGCTAAAAGAGATGAGATAGACTGGGTGTGTGGATGTCCTGTGGCTTGGACATTAGGTCAGGAGTCTCTTAAACGATGTGATGCCATGAAGGTCCAGGGTCTGTTGACTCCTGAAAGGCAGAGCAACTCGAAATTATAGTCCCGGGGCCTCACACACCTGGCAGTGTCTCTGGAAATAAAGCTGTCCTGGGTTATCGTCAGTAATCTAGGCTGGAAGCTCATTAGGATCTAAGATCTGGGCTTGCTATCTAGTCATCAGGGATCTCATTCTTTGAATGAATGAATGAATGAATGAATGAATGAATGAGCGAGCAAGTAGGACAGTGGACGACTGGGGTTGGAGAACACTGGAAGAGGCACTTGCCAGTTACTGTGTTTGCACGTCTTCCTGTTTGTCTGTCAATGAGATAAACTCTCCCAAGGATCTCCACCTGAGAATTTTGTTTGGCAGTATTTTGAGCTCCCATTCATTTAAGAGAAGAAAGGCATGATTCTTAATTGGTGTAATTTTGCCTTCATGAATTCGGAAACGCAACTCCTGGAATAATGAGTTCCTCTTTTAGAAAGAAACATATTTGCACAAATGCCAACCCTTGGCTCATTAGGCCCATCCTGAAAAAGCGATGCATGGCTTTCCCTGGGGCAGGCCCTGCGAGGCTTTGAATGCTCTTGCATGCTCTAGTCCTGTGCCCCCAATCAGTTTCACCTCATATAACTAAGAGTTAATATGAAATAAAAGGACCTTTGAGACCCCACTGCCAGGATTCTGCTTACTTGCCACTCTGCAAATGACTTTAGCTGAGTGGTTCTTATCATCTCGCCATCATGATTCCTGCCTCCACAAAGATCCCAGTGTGCTATGTAAATAGGCCACTGGACAGGTTGATAGGGCGACTGTTGCATTTCCTGGGCACAAATTTGCCCATCGTCACCGTGGACGGACTCTAGGTAAGTCCCCAGGCAGAGAGCTGAGGACAGGCCTGGCTGCTTGTGATGTACCTAAGGTCCCAGCCAGGACTTGTGAAGGTGGAGGACCCTGCTGAGAGCCCTCATCTCTGCCTGTGGCTGGCTACTGCATGCTTTGGGTTTGCCCATCGTAATCCATCTTCTGTTGCTTAACAAATTGTGTGAGATTTGGTGATTTATAAGGAATATAGAGGCATTTACCTCACAGACCAGGAAAAGACCAGCGTTGGCATTTCTTGAGATGAGCATGATTTTTATTGTTTGTTTTGTTTTATTTTTGAGATAGGGTTTCTACTGACTAGCCTAGGCTGGCTATAAACTCAGAATCCCCCTGCCTTGACCTCCCAAACTCTGGGATTACAGGTAGGTGCTGCTTCCCTAGACAAGAGAAGAGCAGGCATGCTAAATCAGGTTTCCTATATTCTTTTAAAGCTGCCAGTGCCATTCTGGGGACCCTTCCCTTGTGCCCTCACCTAATCCTAATTAGTCTGCAGGGATGCTGCTGCCTCTGCATGCCATTAACATATAAGTTTGGGAGTTTATTCCCAGTGCCTGAGCCTCACTAGGACACATATAAAATGTGACCTTCACTAGCTCTGTGTCTGCCTCTGCCCAAGAGCCTGGCAGCTGGGTACTCAGACCTACCCTTGATGGTATCTGCATGTCTCCATCTTCCTCACACGGTGGTCTGATGGAGTCCCTTCTCAGGACGCTCTTGTACCACCTGACTTCATCTGCCTCACATGTAAGGGATGAGTCTGGCCTCAGTTCCAAGAGCTGGTCTCTGCCGTGTCTCAGGGGTGAGATTGATGGCTTACCCTCCAGATGCGGCTGAGATATACAACCCGTCAATCCCTCCACAAAGCTTAAAGAAAGCTAGCTCCTGCAGAAGGAATTAAATGAATGGCATTATTGTTCTTTTGTTTAATGCATGAGTTTTCTGTTATTCCCAGTTCAAATATTTGTTAGCCTGACAAAAAAGAAAGTTAATTTTTCAGCTTTACGAATTATTCACTTCTTTATGAAGGAGGCAGAAGTGCCATTTTATAGAGGCCCATTAATTGGGTGATGAGTAATATCCAAGAACCATATGTCAAGGCTGGATTTGGAACAGCCCCTCCCTCCTGGCACTCGATGCAGTCATCTCTAGTCTATTTTTCTGAGTCAATTAGAAAAGGTGCAGTCCTTCGCACGAGAAAAGTTTGCCATGAGTGTGTAACATGATCAAGAGAACAAGGGCCTGGATTCTACTCTGTCACTGGCAGGCCATGTTAAACCCATTACTTCTCCTCTGATGGCATAGTCTCCCCCAGGCAAAAGTGACTAGAAAAGATCAGGTTTTATCCTGAACTCTGATTACTTAAACAGATCTCTGGTCACAATGGGGAATGATTCTACGATGTATTAGTTATATCTGTTGCAGGTAGGGAAGGAGCCAGTGCATAGTTGACCCAGATAATGTCAACCCTGCCTCTCCTGACCTACTTCTAAATGGTGGGCTTTTCAGGTGAAGTGGAATATAACAGAGGAGAGAAGTAGAGTAGAAGCCATTCATTCTGGTTGGGAATTGAGTAAATTATCTCATCTCCATGGTCTTTATTTCTTTATCAAGTAGGAGAACGAGATTGTTTCATGATGCAGGAAGACATTTTAAGTACTTGGCATGGCAGACAATCAATAAAAATGCGAACCAGCCATTCTTATTCATCCAAGAAGTTCAGTTTATACTTCCTTCAGGAACAAGAGCTGACTTTGAAACCTGAGCTTGGTTCCAAACCATGTTATGATTTGTTGACATGTGGGTATGAAGGACAACCTCAGAACAGTAGAGAGATACAGCACAGACCATCACTGACAAGAAAACGCCATCTTCTAATGCATGAACCACCTAAGCTAGAAGATGTCCTACAGTCCCTGTTTTGAGGATGGTAAGCCTTGGTGTTGATGATGGAGGTGTCTATCCAATGGGGCTCAGTGGAATGAAAATGAAACAGGGCCTAGCATATTCTGGCTCTCTGTCCCTTTATCACTACTTCATGCCCAGTTGCTGTGAACACATGCAAAGTAGTGGGGATTCGGTGTGACGGTGCTCACACACTACTTCTCCAACTGCTGGCCCCAGAGAGCCGCGTCGGCAGAAGCAAAGTGCTGCTCTGCAGTCGCTAGGCGTATATTTATTTATTCATTATGTTTGGGTAGCACCTCTGGTACCAGCAAGGCATTCTTGACTCAAGAGAGAGTTTCACTTTCTGTGTTGGTTTGTCTTGATTCCCCATGGCCTCCCATGGGCCTCCCTGACATTTTTCTCTTCCCAGTGTCTGAGCTCTTTTCTACCACCCCTCCTCCCCTTAGCAGGTTTTCAGAATTCTACCTCAGAGCTGTCTCTGGCTCTCCCACTAGACTCACCTGCCTGTCCCTAGGCTTCTGAAGCCCTATCTGGAGCCTATCTTGTCAGCACATCTGCGTCACACTGGGCTCCTGGCCCCAGGAAGAAGGACTTCTTGCCCTAGTGTTTCCATACTGGACTGCTTTCTCCAAGCTCCAGATGTCCTCCTCTCGCCCCAGCATGCTTCCCCTAATTCTTTCTATTCATAGTTCTATTTATCCCCAGAGATGGACGGTGCCTTGCCTTAGAAGCCTCTCTCAGTGACAGCTATGTAACAAAACCCTGGAGGAAGAGCTTGTAGTTTTGATTGCCTTTAGCTTCTGCTGTCACTAACCTGCTTAGTTTAATAACCTGTCACGTGATTCTTGGAGAAGCATCCCGTGTTGCACGAACCTTTGTCAGAGAAGCAAATACTTCATGTTGGGATGTCTCAGCGAATGGGTCACGGTTGTTGATTCTCATTGGATATTTGCCTGGTGCTCAGCACTGTGCTGGGTCGTCTAGAAGTGTCCTGGTTGGTTATTTTGAGGTCCTTGTACAGATGTGTCATTTAGGGTCACCAGTCAAGATGTGAGAAAAATGAGATCAGAGAGGAATGTTCGAGGCCCAGCCAGCTGGTGATAAAATGGGGACTTGGACACAGGCTGTGAGATTCAAGGTCTCCTTTTTCTGGTGTGATAAGAGACAGTCACAGATGGCTAGCGGTCTTTTCGTGCTGAATCTGCTAGCTTTCTCCTACCCCACATCAGAGCCAGCATCCCTTCCTGATACGCATAGCCCACTCAGTGCCCCATTCATACCTTGGCTTGGTTATCATCATGTCCTCTTGACCACACACCATTTTGATCAAGGCCGTTTCGTGATGAGATAATTTTTAAAGTTAAATTAGAAAGAAAATGTACTCTGTGTGTGTTGTTAAAAAAAAAGAGCTTCCTCCCAGTCTCCGATGGGAGCTTGGTTCATAGTGCATGGTAAACATCCACACAGAGCTTGGCTCATAGCGCATGTACTTTTCTTTCATTGAAGTGATAGGTCTTGTCAGCCTCCCTTCCCTGACCAGTGCTTACCCAGTGCCTTCTCTGGGTACCACCTGATCTCTCCTTTGCATGACCGCAATGTATGTCCATGTTTAGCATGGCATTCTTTTAGTATGTGTCCAGTTAAAGTGTGAATATTGACTTTCCCCTTGAAACAAATACGCACAACCTTAAAAGAGCTCTTTGAGGTAATATTTACTGATTAAAACACAGATCTGGGTAAGATAGTTTTTGGCAGCGAGATGATCATGGTTGAATTAGCTGTGGTGTCTGCCCCACATTCTCTAAGCTTCTGTGCTCTTAGCTGCTATTTTACAGCCTATCTCCTTCCTGGAAGGATCCCTTGGTCTTCAGGGGTCCTCATAGTCCACCAAATCCAGGCCTCATTACCTGGACTCTGGGGCTCAGGGCCCAGGGCTTCTTGGTATGGTGTAAACACAGCCATGGTGTAAACTCAGGGTTCTTACCTAGACACTATGCCAGCAACCGTGGCCAAGGTCGATTCATGGCATCTGTTACATGACTCTGCCACTGTCAAATCCACTGAGCTAGATATGAAGTGCATGCTCAGCATCTGTTTGTTGAGTGAATAAAGTTAATCTCAGAAGGACTGTGATGTGAATGGATGCTGAAAGTCCATACCGTAGCCAGTACTACATACTTAAAATGAGTCAGACAGCATATGAAATATTTTCTATGAATATATCCATAGTCTTGGAAAGACCCTGGTTTACTCCACACTGAGAGTACTCAGCATAACATCCTTCACCTTTGGTCACTGTGGTTGTTTGAATGAGAATGGCCCCCAATAGGCTCCTACATTTCGATATTTTGTCTCCAGTTAGTGGAACTGTTTGGGAAGGATTAGGAGGTGTGGCCTTGTTGGAGGAGGTGTGTCACTGGGGGGTGGGCTTTGAGGTTTCAAAACCCCATACCATTCCCAGGTAGCTCTCTCTGCCTCATGCTTATGTTTCAAGATGTATGCTCTTAGCTACTGCACCAGCCCCATGTCTCCCTGCCTGTTGCTTCTCAACAAGATGAGCACAGACTCACCCTCTGAAAGCCCCACATAATCTTTCTTCTATAAGTTGTCTTATCAAGAAATAGGACAGTAACTAACACAGTCACCAAACTGTGGATATTTCTCCGCACCAACTAGCTTTCCAGTGAAGACTATATTTTCAACATTTTAACTCAATCTGGAATTTAACTCTACATGGAATTACAGTTACACCCTACAGACTCAGGTACCTGTTCCTCACTTCAGTTGCCATTCATCAAACCCTGGGTTGAGACTTCTAGTTTTTACTAGTCGGTTATGAATTGAGGTTTCCCCAGAACCCCCATCTCAGATTTCATAAATTTGCTATAGATATTCACAGAACTTGGGGAAATTCTTCTCCTAACTCAGCCAGATCTTGTAGCATATATTTAAAAGCTTGCAGAGGAAACAGAAAAGATGCGTAAGGCAAGATATATTCCAGGAGCTGGGAGCCTCAGTGAACTTCCATGCATTCAATAGGGTTGAAAGTGGGTCCTTGGTTTTTTTATGGTGTGACGTTCCGTAGCTACAGTTGGTCATAGCTTCAGCCATTGGTAAGGCCATGCCATGAAGATATGGCTAAAAGTTCCAACCCTCTAAATGTGCCTGGATCCTTCTGGTTGACCAGCTCCCATCTTAAATCTCCCTTTAAGCTCTCACCTAGGTCATCTCAGTAAGTGATAAGACGCTTAGCTCTCAGAAGTTTCCAAAGATTCTAAGATCTATGTTCTGGGAACCAGGGTCAAAAATCAAGCAGAAGTAAAGATCTTGTCTTAGCCATGTCTGTGACAGTTGTAGGAGTGCTGGCTCAGAAGCCAAGCTCAGAGAGCTATTGTAGCATCGTGAGCAGCCCCTACTCCCTGAGGTAGCTACCATTGTTCCTTTCAATTTCCAGTGTGGACCAGAACCTCAGAGGTGCTTATAGACCCAGAAGTCACACCAATAGCTGGCAGAGGAGGTTTGACTCAGAGGCGGTTTGACTCTGAAGATGGAACTCTTACGTCATGCTTTAAAAGCCTATGGTAAGGGATTAAAGTGTGTGGCTATAGTGTCCTTACGTCTCCGAGTTTTCATCTCTTTCTCTTCGAAGAAGATGGCCGAGTAGAGACTTTGTAGTTCCTTTCTGTAGCTTCCCTGTGGCATCTTCTTTGTGGGGTCCAGGGATGTGCTCGCGTAACTGCTATCGTGTGTACGTATGTCTCCCAGCTATGATGTATTGGCTGCTGAGACAGGAACAATGAGCTTCCATGTTGCCGCTTTGGCTCATCAGAGAAAACCACAGTTAACTGGCTTTTGGATAGTGTACCAAGCAAACAACCTTAGAATTAAAGCCCTCAGCCTCCAATCATATCATGCCAAGCTACTACCACTGGTAGTTTGAGGTCTAGTTACCTCTCCTTTATCACCAACACACACACACACACAAACACACACACAAAAAGGACTAGGGGACTCTAAACGTCAAATTACAGGATGAAAGCTGTAACTGAGGATGTTAGGAGGGAGAGCCTCCCCGTCCCCACAGCCGCCCCTGCCTGCCTTGCCTGGCGATTGGGTCATGGATAGGATGAGAGCTCAGATTGCCAGCGCTGACTCAGTGGTGAACCCTCTCCTGTGCCTCTCCAGGTGCCACCCTTTCCAGACTGGGTGACTGGTGGACTGTAAATGGGCCTTTTGTTTTCTGTTCTCCCCAATACCCCAATTTCATTCTTGAACTAATGAAAGGTTGTTGGGAATCTCTGAAGAACAGAAACAAAGAGCTGGAGAGATGGCTCGGTGGTTAAGAGTATCTCTGCTGCTCTTCCAGAGGTCCTGAGTTCAGTTCCCAGCACTTAAAACTGTCAGGAACTCCAAGATCTGACACACTCATACAAACATCCATGCAGGCAAAACATCAATGTACATAAAATAAAAATAAACTATTTAAAAAAAACAGAAACAGACAACTTCTAGATTAAAGACAGATCTCTTAAAAACATTTTTAAAATAGTAAATATGATTTATTGTTAATTCCCCAGCAACTTAGGTAAGGTTGTTTTAGCTGTGCCCTGGATAAACAGTTGCTAGGTTCTAGAAAAACAGATCTTTTTAAAACTTAAAAAAATAAAAAAATAGTATAAATGATTTATCGTTAACTCCCTAGGAACTAAGGTAAGATTGCTTTAGGTGTGCCCTGAATAAACAGTTGCTCAGGTTCTAGATGGGGAGGTATTGAGATGGCATGCGAGCTCTCCGCTTGCTTCTTTATATTGTCACATTTTCAGGGTTTCTTTGAGATGAAGTCATAAAACCCTGGCCCGGGTCTTGGCCCTATTGTGTGAGAATGAAGGCATACATACAAACCCATCTGTGGAAGAAAGAAGGCTGACTCTAACTGGCACTATAGAACTGTCTGCCCACCTCATTGCTCAATTATCCCATATATAATGGGGTGAAAGTGTCACCCTAAAACTCTATAGAGTTGGAAATACACAAAGAAAATAATGGCCGCTGTGGATCGTATGTCGGCTTCCAAGTCTCTCAGTTCCCGGTTTTGTAACGAAAAAAATCAATATCAAATCTAGTTGTGTTGGCAAATACACAAGTTTGAAAAGACTATATTGGCACATTGAGAGTCCTGAAAGTACTGGAATCTTAATGCCCAGGAATATAAATATGAGGTCCTCACATTTAGGGTTCAGAGAAAGTTAGTTTCCCCCTGGGTTTTCTGTGGCTTCGTGTTCATACATGGAGCATTTTACACGCACACTTTAAAAGCCTGTTCTTAAAAGTCACACACTAATTGACGGTGTGAATCAGTGTTTCACTTTCCCACACAGGTTAATCTCCACGGCCATTTTGGGCTGAAAGGTTGACTTCTTGCGTTGTATCTCATTTGACTGATACAGAGACTGAAGTCGCAGCAGGCCCGTAATGGAGGCAAAACGCAGTCAAGCAGTCTGTGCCGCGTCTGATTCAATCAAACCCCGTGCCTTCTCATCTGTCACACAAGCCACTCTCGGGTTCTTGGCTCAAGAAATGATTATGAAAACGGTCTTGCATTTGCTGCCAATGGTAATGGTAGCAACCTCCAACTTTAGAAAGGATATTTACAGTGTTTCAATCAGTTTGAGCTATATCAGAGCAAAATCAAACTCCCTCCACATCTAAATGGCGCTTAGAAGCAATTCATTTTCAGCGTGTGCGGCGCGCAATGCTGGCTCTGACATGGCCTGGTTATTTGGGGCTTTGGCAGCCTTAATAGCTTTGAATTACCTGATGGAAAATATATTTTGGAAATAGGAAATTGTAAACACTCTACGAGCGATTCCTACTACGGTGCTGGCTTTGATCCCGAAGCGGAGAGGGGAGACATGCTATTGGGGAGACAAGCTATTGCTCTGTATCTGGGGAAATAGAGAGGCGCTTTTTGTGGTTGTTATTTTAAAGATGGCTCATCTGGTGGAAGGAAAGAAATAACATTTGTCCAGAGCCCCTTCTCTCAAGGGTTTTGTGAGATAAACATTAGTATCTCAGTTTTACAAGTGAGGAAATGGATGTCCAAAGAAGATTCACTGGCTGATTGCATTAGAAGGACCGACCCAGAGCTTCACTCTGGGTCAGATGGCCATTCTGTGTTCCTCCCTCCGCACCACAAGCTGCAATTGTGCCGCCTTTTATTTCAGGGGCAGAAAGGATGTCTGGGGAGAGGCAGAGCAGGTCGGCGCCTTTCTTAACCTCTCTTGGGTCTCATCTGCCTATCTATAAAAACACAGACACTACCAGGGGAAGGAGGGTAAGATGTCTCAACTCAGCAAGTCTGCAGCGGTTGCTAGGCATGTCTGCTTGCCAGTCACCAGGAGGAATCCTGCCAGTGCTGACCTCCTCTTTCCTATAAATAGTAGGTTGTTGTTGTTTGCTGTTATTGGTTGTTTATTATTATTATTATTATTATTATTGGTTTTTCGAGACAGGGTTTTTCTGTGAATCCCTGGCTGTCCTGGAACTCACTTTGTAGACCAGGCTGGCCTCGAACTCAAATCTGCCTACCTCTGCCTCCCAAGAGCTGGGATTAAAGGCATGTGCCACCATTGCCCGGTTGTTACTGTTGTTGACAGAGAGACTAAACCAGTCAAAACAGTTATGGGCAAAGAGAAAACATAGCCTTTAGATTGAGGGCAAAGGAGAGATATCTTGGGAAGTACAGATGTGGAGTTGTAGTACAGGATAGCCCCTACCTTGCCACCTCTGTCCATGTTCCTGTTCCTCGGCTGTGGGGCCAATGGGGGTTGAGCAGAAGGTTTGCTGCAATCTAGAGATAAACCAAGGGCAAGCCCAGCTCCAGGCCTGAATGAGGCACTGTGGTGGACGACAGTACCTCATGGCTGGTGGTTAAAGCTGAAAGAATCGAAAAAGACTTCAGTGCCGAGTCCTCCATTTGCTACACTTGTATATAGCACAGAATGGAGAGTCAGTGCTGGTATGCTGGTTTCAACCACCAGTGACCCACATTGGGAAGTCCTTCCCACTGAGCAGACCCAACAGGTCTGATCCTGGCACTTGTCATTGCCAACATTTTAGACAGGGTGACAGAGATGCTGGCTGGTGGCAGGCATGCAAGGGATCCTTCAGACAGTTTACTCAGGGCCTCTCAAGAACTGGGGCCAGAGGAGACTCCTGAAATGTAAGCTTGTGTGGAGATCTGTGTTACTGAGGAGAGGGGCTGCCAGTATATTTATGCTTAGGGATCAACACGCCATGTTCATTTTCCTGAAGGCTCCTGATGTCTGGTTCAGCATGTGACCGATGGAGTTTCCTCACACAGTGCACCCTTGGGCTTTCTCACAAGCTACTATGAGTGTCTGCAGGATCCCTGGTCTCCCTCGTTCTCACTTTCCTTGATCTTAAAGGGGGCTAATGATTGTCCTCTCTTAATGGGGCAGCTGAGGGTTGAATGAAGCAAGCCCACTGTATTGCGTAAGACATTGCTTGGCATGCCATAACTGTTTAATAAAATTCAGCACTGGCGATAATTATGGGTTGTTTTTCCCACTCACATTAATTATGACGGTTGTGACATATTAAAGGCCACTCTAACTTGTAGGATTGTATTAGCATTTCCTTAATACATTTATTACCTTATATCTCATAACACTCAGGAGAGGCAGCTGGGTAAATAGTACAGTTGGGGAGACAGACCCAGCATGGCAAATCACTTACCTCATGTGTCCCAGGAAGTGTAGACCAGCTGAGTCACAGCAAGGGGTGGGTGGAGTCGGGTGGCAGTGGGGAGTGGGTACTTCCCTTCTTCCTCCCTCAGCTGCAAACTTCTCTGGAATAATCTCTGTTGCTGTCCCTCTGTGCGGCAGGAAGGTTTACTGTTTCTCTGTGTGGTTGGAGGTATGATTCCTATTGAAGCCCATGTAGGTGATGATGGTGAACTGGGTGCCACATCTGGGACCAGCAGTGCCACGTGCTGCCTTTGCACTCGTGGGTACAGTGAGATGAAGATGGACTGGACAAGAGCCCATTTCTTTCACTCACCTCTAACTGTACTCTGATTTAGGGGTTGCTATTGATTTTGGACAGGGTGGGGAATCCAGCCCAGCCTGGCAGCCTTCACAAGGACACTATGTTTTTGAACATGATCTGTGGTTCTGAAGAGAAAATAGAGGATGCTGCCTTCAGCATCTGTCATCTGAGTTCTGTGTGTGTGTGTGTGTGTGTGTTTCAGTGTGTATGTGTTACCTGTGTGCTTCCTAGTCTGTCTGACCCTAATCGCTGTGCCCCATGACCTCTGTGCCCCATGACCTCACAATGTTCATAATCCTGCAATCATGGTCAGACAGGGTTCTGACCTTTCTCGTAGGGCTGCATGGAGACTGGAAAAGACAATGCCTGTTAAACACTCAGGTCAGGTCTGGAACAGGCACTCCTGTGTGTTAAGAGCAGTGCTGCCATCTCAATGACAGAATGAAGCCAGCTCAGCGAGGAGTGGAGGACGTTAGCTTCCACGTGTGGCCTCTGTGGAAACACCGCGGAGCGTGTTTGAGCAGTAGCATGTGTTGCGTGAGGGAGAGGCGGGATGAGAGATTGCAGGGATCAGCTGACGTGTGCTGGGATTTGGGCTTTGCCCTACACTTTGAAGGTAGCCATTAAGTGGGGTTAAACAGCCAAATCTGGATGGCACGAGTCGGTGGATAAGAGAATGTCATAGAGCTGGTGAGATGGCTCAGCAGGTAAGAGCACCCGACTGCTCTTCCAAAGGTACGGAGTTCAAATCCCAGCAACCACATGGTGGCTCACAACCATCCTTAACAAGATCTGACTCCCTCTTCTGGAGTGTCTGAAGACAGCTACAGTGTACTCATATATAATAAATAAATAAATAAATCTTTTTTTTTAAAAAAAAGAGATTGTCATAGACTGGATTTGAGACACTGTATGAGGCTGGTTGCAGTGGGGAGCAGATGAGGTTTGGGGGTTCATGGAACAGCATAGTTAAAACTTGTTCTGAGGACTGACGTTGTGATGCAGGGTGAGGAATTACACAAGGGGCGAACAGCACTGGCTTGTCCACTTCTGCTGTGTCTGTAAAATGAGGGTTGGTACTGTTTTTGTTTTGTTTTGTTTTTTTAAAGATTTATTTATTGTTATATGTAAGTACACTGTAGCTGTCTTCAGACACACCAGAAGAGGGTGTCAGATCTTGTTACAGATGATTGTGAGCCACCATGTGTGGTTGCTGGGAATTGAACTCAGGACCTTTGGAAGAACAGTCAGTGCTCTTAACCGCTGAGCTATTTCGCCAGCCTGGGTTGGTTGGTGCTATTTATGGACTTCTTTCTTGCTGGTCCTCACTGAGCCATTTTCAACAGGATACTAGCCCAGTCACAAAGTAGGCATGTATGGAGCTCTGGAGGTTTTATTTAGTTCACTCTATACAGCTGTGTTTATTTATAAGCTTCTGTGCTGCTAACCAGACATTAGTACTGACGTCAAGAAGAAAATTAAAAACGGCAACAACATCTAAAGTTTAGCAAACCCATATGACTTGCTGGGCTTGATCTTTTGAGCATGTGTGAATGTCTGTGTGTACAGGTGTGAGTGTGTGTGTGCATGTGTGTGAAGGGCAGTGGTTGAATGTAGATGTCCTTCTCCTCTTCTACCTTATGGTTTTGAGACAGGGTCTCTCCCTGGACCTGGAGGCTGGAGTTCACTAATTCAGCTAGACTATCTATCAAGAGCACTCCAAGTAGCCACCTCCTAGCACAAGGGCTGTAGACCCTCGCTGAAGCACTGGGCATTAAAATCTGCATGTGCCAGGAATTAAACTCGGGGCTGCATACTTGTGTGACAAGTACTTTACTGACCAAGCCATCTTCTTAAGTCTCATAGGACTTAACTGATGTGTCCCATGAACTATGGGTAAGGCATTGCTATTTCTATTTCACAGAGGAATTAAAAAACCCCACAAGACCTGAGCTGGTTAAGTAACCAGGGTTCCTAACACTTGCATAGCATGGGATTTAAGTCCAAATCTTCCAGAATCTGGGCCAGACTCTCTTTTCCTCTAGCCTTGTCTAAATCTTGCCAGCTTCTCGGCTTCAGAAGAATTGTGATTTTCCTCCCCTCTGGAAGTGGCAGACATCCCCAGTCTGCATCATTTAAGAGAGGTTTTGGAGAGCATCCCTGCAGCCAGCCTGATGAATTGATGGAAGAGTGGCTGCTGCACAGCCGCTTTTGGACATGAGCAGCTTCTGGCTGGCATGAATGGAGTCTGAAAGACCTTACAAATCTAATGTTGTCGGCCAGGTAGAGTGAATAACATCTGCAGGATGGGACAGGCTGGGACAGGCTGGGACAGGCTGGGATGCTGTCAACTCATTTACATAGCATCCTGTGTTAAATTCTCAGGGATTAGAGAGAGGGGGGGATTTTCTCATTTAACTGAAGCATGCAGGTAAACACGGTAATGCTCTCCTAAGGGGAGAAAGGAGTGTAAATTGTGGTAAGAAAGCCGACATGGTAAACATCAGTAATTAGCTGTGGCTTCCCAAGACTTCCCTGGCTGATGGCAGCAAGATGCTGGGGCCTGGATAAATGTCCCTTGTCACTTCCTCAGAGTTAAGTGTCATGCCTTTGGCCTTGCCTCCTTGTCTTTGGGAAATATTCTCCTCCAATCTAAGTGGGGAGACTACAGCTCTCAGCCCTGCCATCCGTGAATACCACTCTCCTCTGAGAGGCAGACCTATCTCTTCCAGGAGTGTGGGGTGGCTCCGTGACCGCCAAAGGCTGTACCTTAGATGTGACGGTTGATCTACCATGCCCATGGTGTCTGTTGTCCCATCTGAGACTTTAAAAGCCGTCATCAGTTAGTTATTTGTTCAACCAAGGTGATCGTTAGCCTAAATGAAGTTGCTGGGAGAGTGGTGCGCTCATTAGGCAGAGAGTGGCTGGAAGGAGCCCGACTCTCGTCATTTCTTAGAATAACTCGAACCTTGGCTAGAGGGCTGACTTTCACCTTTGTGCAACAGCAATCAACATTTAATGAGTTGAAGCACTTTGATTTGTGATTAGAGCACATCAAGGCTGTGAATATGCATGACGTTCTTAAAGCCCCACATTGGATCTGCCTCAGTGTTGCGGAAGCCGCCTGTCCGGCGTGCGCTTCTAGAGGCTCACAATGAATATGGATACGGCTGATTATTTATAGAACCACTTCTATTCCCATCCTTGGTCTTTACAAAGTTATTTTTGAATTTACTGTGACCTGATTTTTAATTCTGGAGAAGAATGCTTTGCTGCCCGCCCTGCTCCCTCTTAGAGTCTGAGTTCCGTCAGGGAAGGAGCCCTCTTCAGCCAGTGAATGTCTTAATCACTCTCTCACTGGCCAAAGGAAATGACTTTTGAACTTCATCGAAGCCTCTGAGCTTTGCCCCGTGCCCCCTTGCTCCTGGCAGGATTTATGCATCAAGCACCAAGACATTGATAGAGACTGTACATCGGTGTGTCTGCACTGCTGCGTACGCCTGCCTAGAATACAGAAAGTCCCCACTCAAACGGGGTTGAACGTCAGCTCGTGCCGGTGTCAGTCTGGCTTCTCTGGCTCGTCACATTGCATGGAGCCCTTTGGGATTCTCTTTATTTTCCACGATTAGAGCATTTTTTTAAAAATCAGATTTGTGTCACCTATAGACTCGGGAGTGACAAGTGTTTTGGCTCAGGTGACGAGAGTCTTGAGCAACCACACGTGCCTTCCCTGGCTACTCTCTTGTTTCTCTCCAGAATTTGCCCTCTCTCACCAGCTGGTGTTGGAAGTCAGGAGGGTTTGCGCCACACCCAGAGTCTTGGTTGTCCAGAGAGGCTGAGTCATAAGACCAGGATCGGTATGTCTCGAGAATGATAGCATCCTTGGGCTTACAGCCCATGCTCTGCCCAGGAGGTCAGTAGTGGATTGTTCTTCAGCACCTCAGCTTGTCCCTGTGTAGCGGTGAGTTCAGGGCTGGAGTATCTGTCCATACCATCTCCTCCGTGACACTGATGAATGTGTATCCTGCTGTGATAGACTTTCAGTGTGCATTTTAGTCCCAGGCTTCTTTCTTGTCATGGCTGCCTCCGTGGAAAGGAGCTGGCTGGGTTTTCAGGGAGGTCCTTCCGTTCTAAGGGAGAGAGGGATGTGGTTCCCATGGGCGG
The DNA here is from genome assembly GCF_900095145.1 of Mus pahari. Classification (NCBI taxonomy): domain Eukaryota; kingdom Metazoa; phylum Chordata; class Mammalia; order Rodentia; family Muridae; genus Mus; species Mus pahari. The sequence continues at coordinate 60,322,294 of NC_034605.1, read as the reverse complement.
GAAGAGACAACAGGCCCTGTCTGGTACAGCTTACCCATAAGACACCTCTTTGTAGGTGCAGATAGTCATTTGGCTTCCCTTTCCATTGCTCTAGAGATTTCTATCTCCTTGCTTGTCACATGAGCTGTGCCTGTGAAACATTTCCAAGAGTTAACATAGGATTTGGCACCAGGGCCTGGATTATATCCCAAATGTGGTATCTCTGAAACTTAGTTAATAAGGTTATGTTTATATTACCAGGAAGAATATTAAAATCCTCCCCCCACCCCACCAGCTCAGAATGTTACAGTAGCATTGGTCCCGAGGCCTAACAGGAATGAAGCACATTATTAATTTCGAAACATCTAGGTAGACTGGTCCTTCCTCCCCTTTAGGATTTAATGATGAGAATGGGCATTTGTGAAATTGACTGAGTACTCTTTGGGGAATGCTTATTAAAACCCTAACATCATCGCAGAGTTCTGTAACACTTTCATTATCAGCTGTAATCTTATTAGGACTGTTTTGTTTTGTAATCTCCACTCCATCCAGGGGGCCCCCAGGCATGCACCATGCCTCCGCGCTGGCACGGCCCTGATGCTGCTTTTGTTCTGATGAATAATTCTTTCCCTTGTCTGTCAATCAGACCCTAGCTCCTGTCACTCCGTGTTGGCCATTGTCTTGCTGGTGGCTTTCTCCCTTCCTGAGCCAACTCCATTGGACAGCTGCTTTGATGTTTATCTCGTTTTCTCTCTCCCTGAAAAACAACGCCCTAAAAACACCAGTGGGCAATTTTGCATTGCGAAACAGAGGTCAGCTCGCAAAACGCATCCAGTTTCAAAGCTGATGTCCCCATCCCTGTGCCTCAGTTCACAGAGTTGTGTACAGAGACCATTTCTAGGTACATAGTCAAGCCTTGGGGAGGCTTCTAACCACACTAAACCACCACTTCCTCATTTCCAGAGGAGCGGCTTATCCATCCATCCACCTGCTCTATACTTAGTGACTAGGATTAGGTACAAGGCCCATGTCTTGCTCCAAAAGGAACAAGTGTTTATTCTAAGCCAACTGTGAACCACCATGCTGTACACTTGGGTTCAGGCTGTCCTGAATGACCTGCTTCACCATGACAGTGATCACATGGGCTTTTATTGGCCATAGAACACAAAGGAATCCATACACCAACATTGCTAGAGTCGTGGGGAGGCGGTATTGAAAAAAACAACCTCTGCTGTGGGTTTCACGTGCTGTCTGATGCTGTTCTGTCTGACAGTAGTAATTGGTTAAGTTAGGACATTTCGAAAGGATTTACCTGACAGCCACAAGGTTATTAAATTAGCCACAGAGGTAGGCACTGAGTAGCCCGACCTTTGCAACAATCCCAAGCACCATGACAGCTCTGTAGCTGTGGCAGCAAAGAGGCAGAATGCCTGCCCTGGGAGAGTTTGGAATCTGATGAGAGGGGAGCAGTAGTCAAGGTTAAAACCAAAAGGTAAAATGTGGGGGTGTCAGGTCCAGTGCCTTGTAGAAAATGTAAGGTTGAGAAGAGAGCTAGGAAAAGCAGGGAAGAAGTTCTGTTTCACTTCTATTTGGGCGTGGCATGTTAGGCTGGGCTAGGACAGTTCTCACTGAGAAGGTGACAACATGCAAAGACCAACAGAGAAGAAAGGAGCCTGTCCTAGTTAGGGTCACTATTGTGTGACGAAACACAATGACCAAAAGCAAATTGGAGAGCGTAGAACTTATTTGACTTACACTTCCACATCACTTCATCATTGGAGAAAGTCAGGACAGGAACTCAAACAGGGCAGGAACCTAAAGGCAGGAGTTGATGAAGAGGCCATGGAGGAGGGCTGCTTACTGGCTTGCTCCTTATGGCTTACTAGGCCTGCATTTCTATAGAACCAGGACCACCAGCCAAGGGGTGGTACCACCCACAATGGGTGGAGCCCTCCCCCATCAATCACTAGTTACAAAAATGCCTTACAGACTTGCCATTCTCTCAATTCAGACCCTCTGATCTCAGATGACTCTGGCTTGTGCCAAGTTAACATACAATTGGTAGCACAGAATCTAAGTGCGAAGAGAGAGCTGACTGTGTCTGGTGTGTGTGAGGAACAGCTGGGACATCTAGAGGAAATGGGACAGTAAGGAGGGTGGCCAATTATGAAAACACAGGTCACGTGTATGACACACAGGGAGAAAGAACTTTGGACTCTGAGAGAAATGTGAGGTCACTCTTCCTGCTGCTAAGAATGTTCTGGAAGGAAACAAAGGGAGGAAGCAGGGAGACCATTCAGACATCACAAGACTTAACATAGCACAGGCCAGTGCTTCTCGGAGTGGAACCCGAGGATGGCAGTGAGGGCTAGGAGATGCTTTTGCCTGGTAGCTTGGTTGGTGTGTCCCAGAGGAACTCTGATGGGGTTGAGCTTAGAAGCAGGCTGTGAGGGAAAGGCTTGCGGTTCATTCGCTTCAGGATGTTCGCATCAGATCCAAACCTGATGGCGGGGGTGGGGGGTGGGGGGTGGCGTATATCGGTGTGCCAATCTGAGGGAAAGTCTCAGTTGAGCCTCCGTCCTAGTTAGCCCCAGTTCAACTTGTCTATGGGAGAGTCATCTGAGGGAGTCCCAGTTGAGGGGTTACCTAGATCAGAGCAGCCCGTGGCCATGTCTGTGAGAGATTTCCTTCACTGATGACTGATGTGGGAAGGGACTACCGTGGGCATGGGCTGTATAAGAAAGGTAGCACTCTCGTTCGCTCTCTCGCGTGCTCTCTCTCTCACACACTCACTCTCTCTTGCTCTCTCTCTCTCTCTCTCTCTCTCTCTCTCTCACACACACACACACACACACACACACACACACTCACTCACACACAGATAGATACAGACAGACAGACAGATGGACAGACAGGTGGACAGAGACAGAACATGAAGCAGAGCCGAATGACAAGCTGGCAAGCAGCTTTCCTCCCTTCCTCCATGGTTCGTGCTTCCGGTTCCTGCCTTGAGTCCCCTGGGTTCCTGCCCTGCCTTCCTGCCCTGGCTTTCCTCCTTGATGAACAGCAATGTATAAGGTCAAGAAAACCTTTTCTTCCTTAGCGTTGCTTTTGGTCAGGGTTTGGTGACAGCAGCAGAATGAGATCAGACACACCGGGGGCACGAGCCTGTAACTTGGGCTCAGAAGTAAGAGGCCAGACATGATTGCCTTGGGAGTGGGTCGGGGTAGGGAAGCAGGGGCCTTATGACTGAGAATCAGGGTGCTCTCACCTCAGACATTTGGGGACTGAGGCAGCAACCAACTGAAAATGAGCAGAGAAAGCCAAGATGACAGGGAACCCTGGAACCACAGCCAGCAGAGAGGGAAGACGGAAGTCACCCGACCCAGCTGAAGCAGGGCCTGAGGGTTAGGAAGGGTTCAGTGGTGGCTACGGACAGCAACAGCTGTGGATGTGTTACTGGCCGTTGTTGTTCAACAGACTGAACTCTGGGCTGCTCATGTGGACTAAGGCGCTCTTTTTAACCCAGTTCAGGCACCAGGGAACATATATACACAGAGACTGAAAGCCCTGTCAAAGAAGAGAAACACAGGGGAAGAGGAGAGTCACTGGCCTGAGGCCATGATTGGCTCCATGTGGGCTGCTGAGGCCCTGTTTGCACCAATGGGCATGCTGGTTCCATGGCAGGCTTCTGTCACCTGCAGGCAAGTGGAAACTCTCTGGCTCCTCCTGCCAGGGTGACAGGATTAACACTCGGAGGAACGTGTTCTCCTCCTCTGAGACACTAGGGATGAATGATGAGAAGTCATTGGACAAAGAGCAGCTAGAATCCCCACATCTGATGTAAACCCTGCGTGTCACTGGGAGGTGCTGGGCACACACCTATGGTGGCACCCGGAGAGATGGCTTTATACATGAAGATGGTGATGGGAGGCTGCCAAATGCCTCACGGTAGACAGCAACTCGTGCCAACCACCTGGATGCATGCATCTAGTCACTGAATATTTGGAAAAATCACACATACAAACTGAACATTTGGGCTGGAGAGATGTCTCAGAGGTTAAGAACACTCACTGCTCTTCCAGAGGTCCTGAGTTCAATTCCCAGCAACCACATGGTGGCTCACAACCATCTGTAATGGGATCCGATGCCCTCTTCTGGTGTGTCTGAAGATAATGCCAATATACCCACATATATAAAATAAATGGGTGATTAAAAGAGAGACAGAGACAGAGATCTGAATAATCAACAAAGAACATAGTTTGGGTTTTCCTCTATCCCAAAGATAGTGCATCAGAAAACCATATAACCTGAATATACAAAAAAATAGAATGGTATAAAGAAAAATGGGTAAAAATAATGTTGCAAGTAAAGTCAAAGTGGTAGTAGCTATAGTGTAGAGAAAGTATTTATAGTCAGTAAAACTAAGGCCAGGGACAAACCTGGAGTAGAGCAGAGTACAGGAAGAGCTGTTTAGCTACATTGGCTTTCAGAGACGACTGGCTGAGCACTTCCTATGACTAGCCAGTGTTTGTAACATGACAGCACAGACCGTCCCTGCTGCCCCTGACATCCCTGTATCATCCCCTCAGTGTGCCAAGTGTGGTGCCAGGTTCAGGGGTTACATGGATTCTGGAAAACATTTTCTGATTATTAAAAAGTCCACAAATGGGGCTGGAGAGGTGGCTCAGCGGTTAAGAGCACTGACTGCTCTTCCAAAGGTCCTGAGTTCAATTCCCAGCAACCACATGGTGGCTCACAACCATCTGCAATGGGATCTGATGCCCTCTTCTGGTGTCTCTGAAGACAGCTACAGTAGACTCATACACATTAAATAAATAAAGAAATCTTTAAAAAAAAAAAAGAAAGAAAGAAAGAAAGAAAAGAAAAGTCCATAAACAAGAATCTCTGCACTCTGTAAGTTCAGTTTATCCTTCGGGGGTCTATTCTAAGCAAATAACTTGAAATTAGGGCAGGGACATATATAGAAACACACTTATCAACATCATTTATAAAACAACGTTCAATGCAAATTTAGCTAATGAACTATTATGGTGGATTAGTTTTGGTATTAAAAGAAAATGGGATATTGCGGAACCTTTTACATTAAGTTTCTAATGTTGTAAGAAAATGGAAGAAGTCAGAATGGAAACGGAAGAAGTCAGAATGGGATGGTTTATATGGCGTGGACCCAGTTTTGTCAATGGAAACCGTCAGTGAGAATGTGAGAGAAAGCATGCTCATCTTACAGGGTGGATTTGGGTGGCCTTGCGTCCATGTCAGGCGACGTAAAGACTTTATTTGATCTCACTGAACTTCTACAATCAGGCTGGCCAACATTGCCTCCAGGTTTTATGGATACACTGGGTAGACACAGACCTTGGGGGGCTTAACTGAGGTCACAGAGTTGCTAGGAGGTGAAGCTGGATGGAACCCAGTCAGCGGGGCTCTTACCTCCTGCTCCATATTACCTTTCAATCAAAATGTGATGATCAGAAGAAAAGAAACTTTATAATACTCTTTCTTTCTTTCTTTCTTTCTTTCTTTCTTTCTTTCTTTCTTTCTTTCTTTCTTTCTTTCTTTCTTTCTTTCTTTCTTTCTTTCTTTCTTTCTTTCTTTCTTTCTTTCTTTCTTTCTTTCTTTCTTTCTTTCTTTCTTTCCCCATGGTGCTAGGGATCAAACCCAGGGTCTGATATACACTGGGCATGGACTCCCCAAGTAACCTGTAACCAGGCCTCTTACCCCGGGTCTGTTGAGAGCCTGGTACATCACCTGATACCCATATCAAAGCAACTGTGTGGGTGTTTCCAGGTGGGAGCCGGTGTGGGCTCTAAATGGACTGAGGACTCTGAAGGTGAGGGAACCATCCAGAGAAGAGATATTGAAGCCCATGTGGGTTGGTGCCTGTGCTGTCCCTGACAGGCCCATGAGGACAGGCTGCAGCAGATTATTTAGTTTGGCTAACCAAGGTCATTCTACACTAGGCACAAACCACAGAATTGATGGATGAGCCCTTGGCTCTGTGGCTGGCGCTTCCGACTCCCTTGTTCATGTGTTAGATGTGGAGCTCATTTAAAGTTACAGTTCGTGTAGCTCCATTCATTGCATTTCACGAACCAAGGCGAGTCTGACAAGAAGACCTGGCTTCCCTGTGGTGCCCAGTACCTTGTGTCTTTTGTTCAATGGCTTTGACCAAAAACAAGGGTGGGGGCTATTGCAGGCCCAGGGGGATCCTTGTGGAGAAATCGTATGAGGTCTTTTGCAAAATGATGATTTTGTCCTGGGACTGGGAAGATATGATAGGAAAGGAAGGAGGTATGGAATGACAAGTGCCATCTTAGGGGTTTGTCACGTGGGCCTGGAGCTGAGAGTATCACATAAGCCTGGAATGGGGAACTGGAAGGAGATTCTGGAAGGAGTTAGAGGACTTGGCTCTGCTTCACCACTTCCTAAAAGAATAGTTGTGCCTTACATCTATGTGCCAAGCATAAGGCGGGCTGAGTTCAGAGGAAGCCATCAACACCCTTGCCCTCAGCTCTCCACACTTGCCAGCCGCTCCTTGGATAGCTGCTGACTACTGACAGGCCTCACATTCTTCTTCTCCTACCTCTTGTACAAGAGACACTTCCATTCTGTTGTCTAACTGATTGCCTTGGCACAGTTGGCCGATATAATCCATTGTTAGCAAATGGCAGCGATTGAGGTCCCCTTGATGTGGGCGGGAAGAAAAGCAAGCCATCTCTGAAGCTGGAGCTGCTTCTCATCTGTGCTGATGCCATAGGAAGTGGCTGGCCCAGAAACTTTACCTGCTTCTGGGGATACTCCATCTAAAACAGGCCAGTTGGCATATCAGGCCCACGAAAACCAACCCTCCAGCATCCTACACGTTAAAGGAGCAATTAAACAATTTCCCTTCTGCCCAAGAGTGAATTGTGTGCTTTTATTATGACAGGGGGAATATTATTCAGGGCTCTTGGTGCTGTCTTCAGGGGTGGAAAATAAATATGGTACTGGAGACTGGAGCCCATCTAGGGGTTGGAGCAGTCTGATGGGTTATCTACAGTTTGTGATGTCATCTCTTACCCTGTCTAATTTCCACTCTATTAAACTTCCCCTTCCTAACATATCCTTAAAGGGGAAATAAATTACCTTCACCCTGTACCTATGGCCCTTGGTATTACCACTAATGTAACTTCTCAGGGGCAGCCAGGCACTGTTCATATTTCATAGTCTGTTGCACCCCCATGGCTGTGTTGAGCCATCAAGTATTCATGGGTACTATCCAGACCTCATTTTTTCTCTCTGCTGGCTGTACCCAAAGGTTTGAGGGCAGAATTAAGCATTGGCCACATGACTAGTTGGGGCTTCCTCTCTACCCCAATCTGCCACTTCTTTAATTGGCCATTTCATCAAAAGAAGGCACCAAGCATGCCTTATAAGTGAATTCTGAAGATAGTCTATGGTGACAGCCCATTATGAGTCTGTGGGGGTGCCTGTGCCTTGGTTCATTTGTTACAGAATGACACTGGACTACCTGGCTCTTGATCCATCCTTGGAGTGGTTGGAGGTTTCCCCTCTATTGCCTTCTCCACTCAAGGGCTCCACCTCCCAGTTATGGACACCAGGAAACTAGATACCAATGTGCTGCCTCCCATCGGCGTACATCCATCAACACCCAAGGCCTGGCATCACTTCCTAAGGCCTGTAGCAAATCTGTCTTCTTGAAGCATCCTCACTGCTGCTCTCGTCTGCATCCTAATTGGTCCACCTGTTCCCATCCTTTCACCGAACTCATCTTGGAAGTCCGTTCCTTGATAAGAAGCAATGCTGTGCAGAGTAACCATGACGATGGATGAGGCGCCTTCTTAGTTCACCAGTAGCTTTAGAAAACACACGCCATACAAAGAAGCCAGATGTACTTCCAGAGCTGGCATTTGACATAGCAAGGACTAAATGTCATGCCCTCCATGATGGGAGCAGTGTCGTCAACTGTCTAGTGTAGCCAATGAGATTTCACAGAGATCTCAACCCCAGCACTAAACCTCTGTCCTTCTGCCCTCGTCTTGTGAGGCTGGGGAAGAGCTACTAGCGTTACATTGTCTGGTTTGGTCCAGGACTTTGAAGACAATTTCTTGAGTCTTTAAAAGAAGATGCTGATGGCAGCAGGTACATCCCAAAACAGATATTTGGAGCAACAGTGGCACTAGCCATGGAGTCTCTGTCTAGCCATAGAACTGTTATCCAGCTACGGAGTCACTCTACAGCATGGAAGTAGCCCCCCTACCATACGTCCTGGAGGATGCGTCCACAATGAGAGTGTTCTGTGGCTGTGTGGGGGCATAAGTGTTGTCTCTCTACAAAATAGGAGGTTGTGATGAGGGAGAACAGGATCCAGATAGACGGCTGAGGGTAGGAAGAGAGCCACAGTTGTCTCAGTAAGGTTGAGGTGACTCAACCTTGGGTCTGGGCCGAGGAGGGGTCCATACTGGTGAGGACAGTAGATTCCCCGTAATCCCCAGCAATCACCTTCATCCTGTGGTGCAGATAAATTGGGGCTCTCGGTGGATTTGCTTGAACATGCTGCTATCCTCACACGTGCCTCTTTAGAAGACTCTGTCCCTTGTGACTTATCGGGATGGAGCACTGTATATTTTTACCACCTATCTTGTCACAATACCACATTCGTTTTGTTTTCAATTACTGGGATGCGCATTGAAAGGCCTTATCTAGCAAAGACAGAGCTTGCACACCCCTCCCCTGTGAGCCAGGGCTCTGCCATCCTGCAGGGACTCCCCAGGTGCCGGCCTAGCCCATCTATTTCCTGCTGCTCAGCTATGGCCTTCTCTGGTCAGCCTGACATCATTGAGCTCCATCACTTAATCACACACTGACCCCCACTGTGGTCAGATTACAGCTCTGGAAGGCCTTCTTTATTTTTGTGTTCTATTAAGACACAGGAGCCTCGGAGACCTCTAGACTGAACGGTGATTGCTACAGAGCCGTGAGGTACTAAAGCCATACAAGCTAATTTGTCTGCTCTGTTTCCTGAGTTAAAAAGAGAAACTGGATAATTAAAATAATCTCGGAGACACCTTGTCTGCCAGGGACAAAGGGATCAATGAGGATTTCCAGGTCCTACCCATGGGTCTCCTTGTGGAACTAAGGGTCTCCACCCCCTTGGCAGTGAGAATATAGAGTTGTTATGGCCTCCCTACAGAGAGCATGGCTCCTGATAATACAGCCCTGTCTGGGAGAGCGAGTTGAAAGGAATAGAGTCATGATTTCATAGGCCTTCAAGCCAAAGAAGAAGTATAATGTCCCTGGCCACTTAGGATACCAGGGCAGCTGCTTTTGTCTTGCCCCGTCTGTTCTTGCTTCCTCTTCCAGCAGAGGTCATCCATTCCTTTCTCCTCTGTCCGGGTTTTACCACTGACCTCCTCTGTTTGTGCCTCCCGAATTGTTTTTTTTATCATCTGCTGTGTTGGGTGCTGAGATGTGATGGCCACTGAGACACTGGATGATGACACACCGTGCGCCCTGTGGCTCTGCTCTAGAAGGAAATGAGCAGCTATCCGTGGTGGAGAAGGACGATAGCCCCGGGGAGTAAGTGATGCTTTGGCATATAAGGCTGCCCCTGGGGCACATGAAGGAGCCAAGCAGAGGATAATGGGGTTGGGGTTGGGGTACAAGGTTTGGAGCTCAGAGGGTCCTTGGTTCCAAACCTCCTAAGACCCCGAGTCCCTAGGTGATAGAGGAAGAGTGGGGTTGAAGGGCTGTAATAGAAAAGCAGGCACAGAGACCAGGGATCTTGATGCTCAAGCTGACTGAAGCTGGAGAGATGATTCAGGAGTTAAGAGTGCTGTGCTCACAGAGGACCTGGGTTCAATCCCCAGTCACAACTGTCTGTAACTCCAGTTCCATGAGCTCAATCTAATGGGTCTTCTGGTCTTCCCGGGCAATAGGCACCTATGTGGTATACAAGCATACATGGAGGTTAAACGCCCATACGTGTTGAGGGGTGTGTGTGTGTTAGAGGTCTGTGCCTTTAATGCACTTTTCAGAGATGCATTTTAGCACAGCTTCCCAGCTGGTCTTAACACTGACTTGAGAAAAGGCTTAGTTTGGTGTCATCCACTCATGGACCAAGGCTTTGATTTCCTTGGAAAGCCTGACGATTCCCAGTGAGAGCCCTATGGCTCGGTCCACAGCTTGTAAAGAGAATTCTTTACATCATCTCCTGTGGATGAGCATGGACCACACCAGGTAGCACATGCAAGGAGCAGGCAGAAGGAGCAGCCCAGCTGGATTTGTGTGACGTTGTGTGGAAGTGGATCTCCTGCGCCAGGAGCGTGATTAGTTCATGAGGGCTACCGAAGCACTCCTATACCAGGCTGGGCTGCCTGGCTGCCTCCTCTGGCTACGTGATGAGACGCCTGTCTACCATGAGCTTACTTGGCTTGTGTCCTAAACACAGCTGTGTGCCCTTGGGAGCAAGCCAAAGCCCAGATGCTCAATGGAAATTGCCTACTTTATGTAATAATTAAGGAAAACAAAACTGTGTTTTAAAATTGGCAGCATCTGTTCTTGTCCTGGGGCTGGTTTCTACTGGTAGCCACCGAGGCCACACCACTCCACGAATACCCACATCCACACCCACACCCACACCCACACCCACACCCACTGCCCATGGCAATCGGCATCAATTGCAGTAGATGCTAAACACCAGCAGGCATCACATTCTGTCAATCAAGTGGACTCTCATGAGGTAAGCAATACTCAGGGCTCCTTGCTTTACACAAGGGAAGCTGAGGTACAGCTGGGGCAGGTGACATGGTCCAAACCCCCAGCTGAGAGCAGATAGTCCAGACATTCTCACTGTCAGCTACATGGAGACCTTAGTACCTACAGTATTACTACTCATCCCCAACAGACACACACACAGATGCACACACTACCAATACCACTATCACCAGACTCTTTGAGGGCAGACTTTTTTTTTTTTTTTTTTTGCAAAAACTTGTGTTCTCAAAGTCAGTAAGAGAGTGAGCAGAGGAGAAGGCCCATGGCCAATGGTGGCTCAGGAGGGCCAGTCCAGCTACCCTTGAAACTGTGGGTGTTTGGCTGGCACATGGTTGCAGTGGTGGCCCTTGGGGTCCCAAGATTGGTGCCCATTGTAGTGTTCACTGTCCTGGGGCAGTGGCACCCTGAGAGCTGGAAGGGAGATCCTCTGTACCTCCAGCAGAGGGGTGGCCCGAGCCTCCCTGGCTGCCGCATATACCTGGAGCACACACAATGCACAAGGCTGCATGGCAGAAGCCGGTGTGGACAGCTGGCCCTGGCCATAATAATGGACCCTAGAGTCTAGGAAGCAGGCCAGCTGAGGGAGGCCTGTGAACTCTGTGGAAGACTGTGGTCATCCTGGACACCCAGAGAGGCCCAGGCAGGGACCTGCCATTCTGTCCTGCCCACAATGGAGAACTGGCAGGGACTGAGTGAGTGGCTGTGAGTCACAGACTTTTTTTTTTTTAATCTTCTTGTTTATAATCTCTGGAGCATCCCCACATGCTGAGTCTGCAGCAAAGATCCCTGCGAACAATGTCTAAGGCGATCTAGGTGACCGTGTCATGTGTTTACATAAGGCATTATCTGTTCTTTCAATGGGGGAGACTAAAGGAGATTTTTATGGCACTGTTATACTTGATTTAAAGCCACTGACATAGAGAGCACAGTGCAGATACCTTAATCTGTGCACTAAGAGTTGTTCTTCAGGCCCTGAGTAGCTCTCCCCTCCTCTGTTCACATCCTTCACCGGATCTTTATGGTTGTTAGGGCTGGTTAATGATGGTTAAGAGTGTCCAACTGAGGAAGATGCATTGAATGTATCAGCTCATCCTGATGATGCCATGATCACCTCTGCTAACCAGATAGGGCTCTACTGCTCAGGGCTCTCTGGTTGAGGTCTTGAACTAGGCCAATATGCCACGGTGGTCAGAGATCTGGGTTCAGCCATCCAGGACTTCATAATCTAGAAGAAACGGCAAAGCAGAAACAGAAGTGCTGACCCAGAGGCCTGGTGTGAGGAAGAGGATGGTCACCAAGACAGGGTTCAGAAACCCAGATGGTGAGCATGCTTGTGGAGTCTTCTCAAGTAGATCTGTCAGGTCTTGTTCATCAGGCGTGGTAATATTACTTAGCAGTTTCCTACTTTAAGGAAGCCTTGAGGATCGGAAACATGGACCACACTTCCTTGAATAACTGACAGCTGAGATTTTGTCCAGGAAGAGAGTCCAAGACAAGGAGACACATATCTTCGTTCATAAAAGCAAAGATAATTCCGCTGGAAGAGGGCATTTCAGATAGAGGGACTGGCAGGAGCAGAGGTGTGGTGTGTGGGCAAAGATGTGGGTGGCTCATTTACTGTGAGGGCGTGAAGTGTTAGGTGATGGAGAACCACAGTAGTTAGGACTGGAGATTTTTGCTTTTAAAACCTCACAGCACAGTTGATGGCATGTGTCCCTTGAAGGGTGTTCAACACAGATGAGGCCCGTGTTTTGCACATCTTCTCTATACACCGAGAGGCTCTGGCCTTGCCAGTTGGGCATTGGTGAAGCTAGCATCTGTTTGCTTGAGCGCAGTGCAGAAACATCATTTTCAGATTATCATCCTCAGCAGTGGCAGATTCAACACCGATGATGCTCAGCAGACGAGTGCCTTGGGGCCTGGACCACTTAGGGGGCACATCAACGTCATGGCCTGGTCCTGTCTGCCATACCCTGAGGTCTCCTGGGGGATAAAAGGGAACCATCAAGCAAATCCTAATCAGATTTCCCAGGCAAGCATCTGCCCAGCCCGATTTAGATTATCATACATTATCCTCAGCTCAGAGAACTTGTGATGGTGGCAAGATTAGCTCATACTTTGCATTTGCCCTGGGAGTTTACACAGCAGCAAGCCTGTTTGTCAGCTAATGCTCCAAAGTTTCCAGCTCCCATGGGGGACCATGCTTCAAAGTCTGTTTAATGTTTTATTCAAACATAGTGAAGTGGGGGTGTCAAGCCCATGGCATGCTAGAAGCTTTGGGGATTGAGACGTTGTCACTGGAACCCTCCCCAGTTTTCCATATTTCTCTGAATAGAAACCCACATTTTAAATCCTGAAGTGGGAATTTGAGCGAGCCCTACGTAGTGGGTATAAGAGTTGTCCTCATTGCTATGACAAAATACTGCCCAAACAACTTAAGGGAAGAAAAGGTTCAACTGACTCATGACTTGAGAAGATGTAGCTAGGCAGCTGGTTACATTTTATTTTCAGTCAGGATACAGAAAGAGTAAGAAAGATGATGGGGCAGGCTATAAAAAACAAATCCCAAGCCCCATTCCAATGGACTCATTTCCTCCAATAAAGATCTTCCTCTAGAGATTTTAAAACCTCCCAATCAACACGTCCAGTGGGACCAAGTGTCCAAGCACCTGAGCCTCCAGGGGATGTTTCATATCCTAGCCACACCCTGCCACTGCTTGCATAGACTTATATCTATCTCATCTTGCAAAACCAATTCATTACCCCTTCCGATGTCTCCACAGTCTTTCACAGTCCCAACATTGTCAAAAAGTTCAGTCTCAGAAGACTGAGTATTCTAAGATCTATAGTTCGGTCATCTTCAAGAGCCGCATACTTTCACTGTGACTGAGGCTGTACCTTCACAGCTTCATACAGTGCCTCTCAGGGCCTCCTTGCTGGGATGCTAACCTCCTCACATACCGCTTTCAGGAACTTTATCTAAAGCATCCAAGACACCTTTATTCTTGGATCCTTCATGTCTGCAATATCAGTACCATGGGAATGGCACTGTTGAGTTCTTCTGACAGATTAAGAAGTTAGTGTCCTGGGCCTTTTGAGGTTGAGTCTGAGAAAATATTTACTCAAGCAACTGCTTTTGAGCAGTGGGTCCCTTCTGTGACATTCTTAGTTCAGGTTCTTTCCTTTGAAATGAATCTGAGTTTACACTAGCTGGAGACTTTGATAGTGTCTTATCCTTAGAGATCTTTCTGACTTCCCAGTGTAAAGTACACTGTTTCTCTTCAGTTGTGCTCATCTCTTTAACAATCGCAATGACATCCTGACCTACCTTGTCTGTACATTAACTTGCTCCTGTTCTTTTCCTCATCAAACTGCACATTCTCCAACTTAGCATTATGTTTGTTTCTCTCTCACTGTAAACGTGGAGAAAAGCAATGAGCAGTAAACATGCCAACGCCTCAGTGCTATGCATCTCGAATACTCCTGCCACAATGAAGTTGCCCATTGCTTCTGAATTCATCCTCATTCAGATTTTCAGGACACATGTGAACAGAATGTGTCTAGGTTCTTTGCCATAATGTAACACAAATGGCTACCATCTCAGTTCCCAGTAGTGTCTTTGTTCCCCTGTAAAACCTCAACTATCCTGCTAATCCGGTATTTCAAATACCAACTAGATGGCCCTGGTACTTCCTGGAACACCCTGTGATATACCTGGCATGAAGCTCTAAGCTCTTTTACTTTTCTCCTCTAAACCAGTTCCAAAGTCTATGAGTCATATGGTCAGGCTTATTACAGCAACAACCCCACTCCTGGTACCAATTTATATATAACTTTTCTCATTGCCATGACAAAATACCTGAGGAAATAAAGTGACTTAAGGAAGGGTTTATTTGAGCATATGGCTTAAGGAAGTATAGAGCCCATCATGGAAGAGAAGGCATGGTAGCAGGAACATGAGAGAGATTTGTTATATTGTATTTATTGTGAGGCTGCAGAAAGCAGAGAGGAAAGAGTGTTGGGCTATAAAACCTCTTGTCTAACCCCACACCCTGTGACCTTTTTGTCCCCCAGTGAGACTCTCCTTCTTAAAGGTTCTATAACCATTGCAGATAGCACCAGCAGCTAATGGCCAAATCTTCAAACATGCAAGCCATGGAAGGCTCTCCTCATTCAAACTATAGAGTGTTCAGAGCCAAAGTTCCCCATAGCCTGGTACATCCAGTCTTCTACCTGATTGCTGATGGCTGCTTGATGACAGAATGAAGGACCTTAAAGCAGAGTCTCTGCCTCATACCAATCTTCAGGGACAGGCAATGGTTGTCACTGATTATGGTACAATGTGTAAATTTACTAGTATAGTGCTTATAAGTCTTCCTGTTCTATTTTAAGACAATCCAACTTTATCAATTGTGGTGGCTTGAATAAAAGTGGTCCCACAGGTTCATAGGGAATGGCCACTATTAGGAGGTGTGGCCTTCTTGTGTCATTGGGAGTGGATTTTGAGGAATCAGAAGCTCAAGCCAAGCCTAGTGTCTCTCTCTCTTCCTGCTGCCTGCTGATCCACATGTAAAACTCTCAGCTCCTTTTCCAGCACCATGTCTGCCTATGTGCCGCCAGCCTTCCTGCCATGATGACAATAGAACAAACCTCTGAATTGTAAGCCAGCCCACAATTAGATGTTTTCCTTTATAAGAGTTACCATGGTCACAGTGTCTTCACAGCTATAGAACAAGTCCCTACAGATTTATAGTCTATAGCACATATATCTCTCTTTCCTTTTCCCATGGATATGCTCATGCTGCTACTTCTTCCCAGAATGCTTTACTTCAACCTGATGGAGACTTTCCTCTGTGTGTTCAGTGGTATGGGTGACCCCAACATAACCCTCAACCTTTACTGAGATGTTGCTTCTGTCAGTTGGCATCCTAGAGTTCCCATTCTGTTTGGATCTTACTGAAGTCATGTGTGTGGTGTGTATGCTAACATAGAACACAGAACTTTTGTGTGTGTGTGTGTGTGTGTGTGTGTGTGTGCACGCACGTACATGTGTGTGTGTTTTATCACCACTACCTGTCATCTCTCCTCTGTGCCAAGCTCTAGGTCTCACATGCAGGAGGTGCAGGAGGTTTCAATTTCTAGGTAAACTTGTGGGATTGTCCACCTGATCACATGCTTTGCAGTGTGAAGACTGAGAATGGAACAGTTCATTGGTGGCTTGTCTGCACTTTCCATCATCCTGGAACCCGAACACTGGAGGTTTCTATTTTGAGACTGTGTTCATCAGCTAGTGGGGAAGAAGATAGTTCAGGAGAGGGAAGGAGGCCCCTCTCAGCTCTGACCTAAATATTCTGGAACCGATGACTTTCTTGGTTTTCTTAAGACAAGAATGTGAGCATCTATGGCAAGGGGGCATTGTGTCAGGGGTGTGACATCCTCAGGGGTGTGAATGAAAGCTCTGGGAGTCTTGGTAGCAGGCTTATTGGGAAATATAACTCAACATTTTAAATTTGGAGATGCCTTTGAGTTAGGCATTCTTCCTTATATGATGATGGTAATAACCTTATAGCCACAGAGGGGGAGAGAATTGAGCTATTGAGGTAATGTGCCTATTATTTTAAAGGGTAAAGATTTCCATCTCATATTTACCCACTCATTGTCTTATTTAAAGTGACTGAGGACAGGCACAAACATTATCGTTGAAAAGGGTAATATTAACCAATAGTGTCATCTTAAGCACACATCTTTCTTTTTGCTGTATGCGTATTCTGCATTCAGCCTGGCAGGCATTAGCATGTGCTGTTTGCCCAGTGGGCCCAGTCAGACAAAGCTTGTGGGAGGGTTCAGAAATAAGAGGCTGGCTGCAGAGCTGAACTCTCACCTCTGTCATGTCCAAGCAGGTGACTGCTGGGGCACTTGACAGTGTTTCAGTCACTACACAATAGCAATATTAACAGTTACTTTGCAGCATCCTTTCGAAAACAAAAAGAGTTACTTTGTAGCATCCTTTCAAAAACAAAAGAAGTTACTTTGTAGCATCCTTCTGAGCACCAAAGGCCCTGTGGTGCTTTCTTGCTTCAGACTTGTGATGGCACAAAAAGTATCAACCAGTGACAGGACAGAGGAGGGCTTAATCTGTAAGGAGCATGCAGGCCAAGGATGAGGTGGCCCTGCCTCTGTTTGGCACTCCCAAAAGCCTGTAAAGTTGGTAGAGGTCCTAATAATCCCCCCCTCTTTGGCAAAGGAAGGGTCTGCCTAAAGTTCAGAGGTGGCAAGCTATTGAGTTGAAGTCTACTTTAAATTCTTGCTACTGGATCTTGGGAACAAACTTCAGTCAGTTTCTGTGAGGCAGGGGTGGAACAAGACAGTCCACCTGCTCCTCTGAACAGTTTAGGCTGCTCTCCACGGGGGTTTGTCCCGAGCGGTCGGAGAAACAGATGTCATGAGAAGGTGATGGGACCCAGGACTCCAAGCTGCTCCGATGAAGTGGAGGATTACAGATGGCTCCTGCAGGTCAGGGCTTCCCTGCAAGCCTGGAAGCCACCCTGTGGGGGTGTCTGTGTAAGGTAACTAAGCAGCACTTCAGACAAGGGGAGCAAAGTCGGCCTTCTCTGCAACGAAATTAGAGGATGAATCAGGCGTTCGCTCTCCAAGGAACTCAGAATGGATGGCTCCTTTATTTTTAGATCAAATGGGGAAGAGGAGCAGAGCAGCCACGTGCGTTGTTTTTATGCTGTGTGTGGCTGGCAACAAATCCCTTCCTTTCTTCAAAGCACGCTGTGGATCTATATCTAAGAAAACTGGGGCTGGATTCTGCCTTTTCGAATGGTCCCATTTTTATAATAAAGATCTATTTTTAATATAGGAAGAAAATAATGCTGGAGCTTAAAGAGCTCAAACAGCCTTAGAACCTTCCCCCCCCCCCCCCACACACACACACACATCCCACCAGTCTCTTCCTAAGCAGCCTGGAAGCTAAAGTCCCTATTCACTACCCGACTCATCATGATTTTCTGCAGAACTGCTCTTTTGAGCCGGGTGCTGTGCTAGTCCCTGGAGATGCCGGTCAGAAGCTGGCTGAAGTCATACTCGGCTCGGTCCCATTAGGCTCAGAGACAAGATTACCATTCCCTCAGATGTGTTCCACACTGAAAGAAAAACAGAATCAAGAAAACATGTCAGCCAGGGCAGAGATGGGGCAAGGGTGAGGAGGAGATGAGGCAGAGGTGGAGCAGAGGTGCTCAAAGTGAGGTCCTTTCCCCTTTCATCCCAAGACTGCGTAGAAGTGGTATGGTGGGGTCTCAATACTTCCATGAGCAGAGAGTCAATTGTTGGGCAGGTTTTAGACAGATCCTGCCAGTCACATCCTAGCAGGTGGTAAGTGGTGGCCAGCCAAGCACCGGACATCTTTGCAGTGAAGCAGCTGTGAGGTGGTAAAGGTCCCTTGAAGCTAACAAGCCCTCACAGTGCAGAGAACAGAGAGAAAGGTGGCTCGGGGCACTCCTGGGAGACTGACCCCCATCTCTGCTCCCTGCCTGGCTTTGGGTGGGATTTCCAGATGGTCAATATGCCATTGGTCTCTCTTACAGGACACACAACAACGGCTCTCTCTCTCTCTCTCTCTCTCTCTCTCTCTCTCTCTCTCTCTCTCTCTCTCTCTCTTCTCTACTTTGAAGGAATCACAGATTGTTCCCAAGGTCTTGTGTACACTAGCCCACATCCACAGCCTCATTTTACCTTTTATTTTGAGACAAGATCTCATTTAAGGTATCCTGGCATTGAACTGCTTCCATAGCCCAAGCCTATTTGAAAACCATGGTTGTCCTGTGTTGGTGGGACTAGCTTAGGACTGTTCTTCAAAAGAATTGCCAATCAGAGCTGGGGACCAGCTCTTCCTCTCAGCTCAGAGTCAATTGACATTTCTGTTCCAAGTCTGTTGATTTAATGTGTCTCCATTTCAACTGGAGGTAGGGGTGGGGAGAGGGGGTCTTTTCAATGTGTTAATTTCAAATAAGCTTTGTTATATAATGCCTCCCCCCAGCCCTGAGATTTCCCCTCCCTGGCCTTCCTGAGCCCCAGACCACCTAACCGTTCCTTGCCTGCTTTCTCCTCAAGTCTCTCTGGACTGTCAGGCCTCCTGGCTGTTCTCCTTCCCAGTCTTCTTACCACCTTTCCCCTTTTCTGAGTCCTTAACTCAGCTGTGGCCAGGAGCTGTTTCCAGGGAAGGTGCCTCTGGTCTTCCACCCAGACCTCTTTGAAGATGTCTTTGATAATGTGGAATGCTCCTGGCAGACCTGGACCAAGAGATGGTCATATTTGCCCACTAGCCAAAATTGCTCTGATTTCAAAGAAAACAAATGTCATCTTTAACACCACATGGTGGATTTTCTCAGGGAGAAATCTCCGCAGGTTCTAAAGCACAACCAGCATTCATTCAATTACTCAGGGCAGCTGCTGCTCCTGGAGGCAGATCCAGTTCTGCCCCCAGAGTGCTCGGCATCCAAGCTTTTGCCAATTAATTCTATCTTCTAGCCTCTCAGTCTACTCTTTTGTAAGTTACTTCTTTATAAGTTGATCTCAGCTTTTGGACGCTGCCTTAAAATCTCCTGGTGGAAAGGCCAGGATCTAAAATGGGAAGGAGAGAAGGAGGGGAAGGTAGGGAAGAGGGGGAAGAAGAGGAGGGGATGAAGGAAGAGATGAAGCAGAGGAGGAGAGAGAGGAGGAGGGAGAGGACAAAGATGAGAAGGAGGAAGAGGGGGAGGAGGAAAAAGAGGAGGGGGAGGAAGGAGACATGGAAGAATTGTGTTCTTGGGTTAACAGACATGATCACTAGACTTTATCTGTACTGCCCACCTTAAAGACCCTTTTGAAGAAGGGTGAAAGGTTATTGGGTGGTCTTGCATCGGTTATTGTTGGCTTCACGAGCCATCAATTAGCTGCCCTTGCTGTTTTTAAGCAGAGTTTTCTTTTTCTCTGTGCTGCTGTTGCTCTGATGTCTCTCAGTAGCTGATATACATTGACAAGAGAATCATGTTAGGCTATTACCTTTTCTAATGAGGGACTTAATATTTCTAAAGGCAGTGACTGCTTGCAGGCATTATTCATTGATGAACATGTGCCTTTCTGATAAGCGAATACTTGTATATGTATATGCATGCCTGCACGGGGATGGTGGCAGGGTAGGCTCTGCAATCACTGCAGCCTGTCAAGATTCTAAGCCTTTCAAGTTGACATTGATAGGATGCACACAGGCAGCAATGGCGTTCCCTGTTTTCCCAGCCTCTAGGAGATGCAGTCGTTCCCATCCTTCCCGCTTGTCCCGCTTTCACTGCCAAGGGGAGAGCAGGTGTTCCTCCTCTGGTTGTTTCTAGATACACAAGGAGGACACCTGTCTCACAGCCTGGCCACACAACCTTGATGGCAGATGCTGGAGGGAATTGAGGACATACTGGCCATTTGTCTGATTAAGTGGCGGGATCTTCTTTATTGTGGATAAATGGGACTCTGCCATGGACTTCCTGGAGGCTATTCATTTTAGAGGCTCCTATAAAGCAATGGGCTGGTGCTGGGATGGCTGTTGCCTTAGATTCATTTAACCATTAGGAAGATTTGGTGGAGACCTAACACAGTAGCCATTCTCTGTTTGATACCTAGGTATGGACATACCTATAGCATTAAACTGAGAATAAACAGAGTTGAAGACAGATATATGGGGCTGGAAGTAACGCACTAGTAGAGTACTTGCCTAATATATATGAGGCCCTAAGTTTAATTCCCAGGAACACACACACACACACACACATATACATCACAGATATGCAAACACATATATACACATAAACACATATAGATACTCACATATATATATACATACACAGACACACGTATACACCACAGACAGACACACACACAAACACACATGCAGACACACACAGATGCACATAGACATATATCCAAAAAGACACACACAAACATATACACAAACACATATAGACACACACAAACATATACATAAACACACATAGACACACATACACTAACACAAATGCAGAAACACATATACATACACATATAGATATACACACAAACACACCAAAACACACACATACAAATGAACATATACGAGCTGGACATGGTGGCGCACGCCTTTAATCCCAGCACTTGGGAGGCAGAGGCAGGCGGATTTCTGAGTTTGAGGCCAGCCTGGTCTACCGAGTGAGTTCCAGGACAGCCAGGACTATACAGAGAAACCCTGTCTCGAAAAACCAAAAAAAACAAAAAACAAAACAAAAAAACCAACCAAACAAATGAACACATACATATACATATACATATACATATACATATACATATACACACATGCAGACAAACACACACTCATATAGACACATATACACAAATACTCAAACATACATATAAACACACATACACATAAACACACACATAAACACACATACACATAAACACACATGAATACACACATACACACTCAGACAAACACACATACACAAACATATAGACATACAAACAAATACACATGCAGGCACACAAACACACACAGGTAAACACACACACAAACACACTCACACACACATACACCAACATACATGTATAAGCACCTACAAGTACACATACACAGAGACACACATCTAGATATACACAAACACACATACAGATGCACACGCATATACAGACACACATAGAAACACACACACAGACACATCCAGATACACACAAACACATGTACATACATACATATACAGACACATATAGAAACTCACAGAGACACACATAGAGATACACACAAACACATATATACACAGAGATGATACACATATATACATACATACACTGATGTAGGGTAGTGAAATCCTCCTGTTTTTATGATTATTGCTGATAGATTTAAATATTTTATGAGCTTTGAACAAACTATGAACTGTCCCTAAATAAGTCCTGTTCTTACTCTTGTGCTTTCTCTCTCCTTCTCCCTGTCCCCCCACCTGTGTGTGTGTGTGTGTGTGTGTGTGCGTGTGCGTGTGCGTGTGCGTGTGCGTGTGCGTGTGTGTGTGTGTGTGTGTGTGTGTATTGATGCATCCACAAACAAACCTCTAAGCTGTGCTCATTCAACTGCATGAGGAGCTAAGGGGTCACCTGGGAATGTCTGAGCATAATTCTGAATGTCAGGCGCTCTGCAAAGCATTCTACACAGACTGGCAGCAGTGTTATTAGATAACCCAGTAAGACAGCTAGATACTTCCAACTCAAACAGGCCGAGTAGAGTTAAGTAACCTACCCAGAGTCACACTGCACAACAGTGAAGCTGGGATTAGAACCTGGAGCAGCAGCCTCTTAATTGCTGCGCCAACAATAACACTCAAAAGAACAATCCAGCAGTTCCCAGTGTAGTGGGAAGAAAGATCAAGCCACAGCAAACCCTTAGTAAAACCTAACCATGCAGTTCCCTACTGTTAGGTTCTGGATGTGAGCTGTCCCCCTAGAGACTCTTGTGTTGAAGGCTTGATCTTCAGACAAAGGGTGTTCAGAGTTGGAGATCTGGGGAAGTGACTAGGCGTGAAGGCTCTGCCTTCCTCCTAGATTCATCTGTGGATGGAATCACAATTTGATGGCATGATTAAGAGATGACAGAAGCATTTGCAAATGGAGCTCAGGTGAAGGAAGCGGCCACTGGGGTCATGTTCATGGGGGCTGTATCTGTCCTGAGCCTTTTCCTGTCTGCCTTTCCATTTCCTGACTGTTGCCAGCCGCTGCCGCACACTCTGACTGCCATGGAAGTCTATCCTGCCTCCATCCCAAGTCATTGAATCCAGCTGACTGGACAGAAACCTCTGACATTATAAACTAAGAGTGTCTCACCCCTTAAGCTAATTGTACTAGGCATTTTGTCATAGCAACAATTAAGTCTGACTAATAAACTGGAGAGATGGCTTAGTGGTTAAGAGCACTGAATGCTCTTCTGAAGATCCTGAGTTCAATTCCCAGCAACCACCTGGTGGCTCACAACCATCTGTAATGGGATCCGATGCCCTCTTCTGGTGTGTCTGAAGACAGCTACAGTATAATCATAGACATAAAATAAATAAATCTAGAAAAAAAAAGTCTGACTGCTACATTAGCACAGTCACACACTCCGCTCATAAACAGCTTTCTATAGAGACAGAAAATTTACATCTACAAAGGGTAGATTCCTGTATAAGTCTAGCCTTATAATTTTACTCAAAATGATTTTTCCCCTTCCTGGTGCAACATAGCAGTGCTTTTAGTATGACCTCTGGTCACATGATTTCCCTACATACAACTTTTCATACTTCATGCTTCCTATTTTTTGGACTATTTCTGTGTTTCCACTCCCAGCTTCCACTTTCTGTCAAGGTCCTTGTGCCTGGTGTGGGAAGCAACTTCTTCTTTGCAGCTCAGATTTCCACATGAGCTTGCCATCTTTCTCCTGTGGTATCTGGCAATTTCGTTTGGATCATCTTAGAAGCTCTTTGAAGGCAAGACTAAATTGTAGAGCTGGGAAGGATGAACAAAAAGTAGAAATTAGCTCTGAAAAGTCTTAGCGCCAGAGGCCGGCTGCCAACAATTGGGCATCTGGAGCACCCAAGACTGAGCTTGAAAGATGGTGGCCTGGGACCTAGGAATGTAGCATTTCTTTCCCATGTCTTTTGTCTTTTGCTTTTGGTTGTTGCTTGTTTAACAAAACAAAGTATTTTGTAACATAGTTTACATGTGGGTCTTGAGACAAAGAGGGCATGGGAACCCCTGTAATTGGAATGAAAGACTATGGTGAGTACCAAATGGGTGCTCAGAATCAGACCTGGATCCTTTTGAAAAACAAGTACTCTTAACCACTGGTCCATCTCTAGCCCCAACACAAGATGCATTTAAGACAAGGTTTGCTATGTAGCCCAGGCTGGCCTTGAGCTCGAGACCCTCCTGCCTTAGCCTTCTGAGTACTAGGATTACAGATCACCATGCCTGGCCCTTTCACCCTTTTCAGACGTCTCTCCTTAAAGAGTCTGACCGTACCATGTAAGGTGCCAAGTCATGTACCCCTTAACGGACTGACAGCAGCTTGAACACACTCGTGCCTGCCCATGGGCCAATGTTTGAGAAAGAATCCCCGAGGAAGAGAAATGCTCACCATATGAACCATGGCTGTGCCCCACATTCTAGAATTATCTTTTTGACTTCTGTCCCCATCCCCACCACAAGATGCCTGAGTTGGGCATGAAAAGGTGGCTGAAAACAAGGCCCACGACTTTAAAGGGCAGCTAGGACATGGCTTAAAGGAAAGCAACAGATTTGATTATGGAACTGGGAATTCAGGCACATATGAGAGATAATTAGGAACCGTAGCCTCAGGAAAAGCAGCCTTCGGGGAGATCTTGCGATTGTCTTGAAGCCTGTGAAATCCAATTTACTGCTGAGTGAGGTCAGCTTGTCTTTACCCTGTGGAGAGAGGAGACGTATGGTCAAGCTTGGAGAAGGAGGACCTGAGATGTGGGTAGTTGTTCCCTTCCGGCAAGCTGTGGAGGGAAAAGCTTGATCAGGTAAAGAAGGGTTCCCTCAATAGGAGGAAGGCTGGAACAGAAGTGGGGTCATTTCAGGTGTGCCTCTGGGTTTCTTTCTGTTCCCGGGACATTGACAACAGGTATCTATAGAATTTTGCAACTTCTTAACACTCTGAGGCTCCTAGATGTCTTGTAGTTAGATGCTTAAGACAAGAAATGTCTCCTGTATTCCAAAGGAATGGGTATCCCTGTGGAAGAAATGTAATAAATGCACATTCGCTCACTTAGCAGAGCTAGGTGGAAATGGGATCAGTCCCCTTGAATCTCATGTTAAATTCAGAAGGTAAGCAGCGCTAAGCCGTGAAACCCATGCAGAAGGGCCCCGTGCCTGGTTGGTGCCATGATCCTGACCTGCAACGTAGTATCAGTTCGTTAATGGTTTTAGTACACTAATCACATTCCCAGCTGTTGGCCAAGAAACGAGGGACGGGCAGTTCATTCCTGTCTTTAGCAAGCAGCTCTGGCTTGTTAGATCAGTCAATGTCTCCATCACCAAAAGTGAAATCCAATGACTTCTTTGGATGTCAGGGACCTCCAGAAGTGTGGGCAGGGCATAGACAGAGAACAGAAACCAAGGGCCCTGCTGAAGATACTATGTTGCACGTGGCTCAAGCCATGCAGGGTGCGTCCATCTTGGCCTTAGAGTATTTGATGTTCAGATTTTTTCTGAGGCCTTCCCTGAAGATTTAGCAATCCTGGAAACATGCCCACAGCTAAGCTGTGGCTTAGGAAAAGGAGTGTCTGGTGTCTTCACATGTAAATGAGGGCTTAGCATCTTCAAGAACTCCATTCCCACTAACACTCCGCTATAAGACACTACAGTATAAGTCTACTATAAGACACTGGGTGGAGATGAAAATGGATGGATGCCCAGCAAGCTCCTTACCATCCAGGCCCTAAGCATCATGTGAGTAGCCATTAGTCACATGTGTAACTGGAGTGTAGTTTCCATTGTTTACCTGTCCATCATTTTCCTCTTGCCTCTGAATTCGCCAAGACAGGGATCTGGCTCATAAGCCTTATATCCCCCAATGTGGCACTCGGCGACTGTCTGGTGATCAA
This sequence comes from Mus pahari, assembly GCF_900095145.1. NCBI lineage: Eukaryota > Metazoa > Chordata > Mammalia > Rodentia > Muridae > Mus > Mus pahari. The sequence continues at coordinate 60,296,861 of NC_034605.1, read as the reverse complement.
TTATGTCACCACTTATTGAAGTCTGAAGTGAGTTTGCCTCCGTCAGCACAAATAAGAGCAGTTAGGGTGTCCCTGGGGAAGGTGTGTGTATTAGACCCTGTGAGTGTGTGGTTAAGACTGGAATAGCCCCGGGCTTCAGAAAGGAGCCGCTATGTCTCTCTGATTGCTGACTTCTCGCTTGTGTACGGTAGTCCCGAGGTCTCCAGCGGGAAGGTTGAGAAAGAAAATAAGCTCATCCTCTCAATTGCTTTATTAAATAATGCACAGATGACAATGCATGAAATATTCATGGGCAGAGAGCTTGCCCTCCTGCAGGGCAGAGGGGCCTCTGGATAATTGGTTTTTCTACATGGCAGTAGAGATAGCTTGGAAATACTGTTGCCATTTGCCAGCGCCACATCAAGCCAGGTCTGTGCGAGGAGGCTGAGCTCAAGTGCTTTTTGTTTTTCTGAACCCTTATCACCCTGCCACTGTTGAAGTACCAAAATGAATGGAAGGGCACGGGGAAGGGTATCGGTATGTCCACATTAATCAGCTTACAGAATCGGGTACTACCTGTGGGGTGAATATGGGGGGCTGCTCTGCGCATCTTTTTAAGACCCAATGGACTGTCGTATATCTGTATCTTCCTGGGAGATTTAGGAATCAGTGTGATTGGCCTGCTGTTGGCCAGGGCCAAACTCCTGGTTACTGGTATTTCATTGCTAGGACTGTTGAATTCCTAGAGAGCGACTTTACTGTGTGGGTGAAGTATGGGAACCTGCGAGTCAAATGCCAGGGACTTAGGCTACTTGCTGACTTATTTTGAATCTTGTTGGTCCCATTAACAGAACTTACTCTAGGGGGAAAAAGAGGCAAATTGCTCATGGCTTATTTTTTTTTTTTTTTTTTTTTTTTTTTTTCTGTCTGTCTGGAAGACTAGACCAAAGTAACTGCGCTCGTACTCTTAGTAGCACTTTTAAATCACAGTAACCT
>NC_034605.1:60252161-60295875 GCF_900095145.1 Mus pahari | reverse complement strand
GTGTGCGTGTGCGTGTGTGTGTGTGTGTGTGTGTGTGTATTGATGCATCCACAAACAAACCTCTAAGCTGTGCTCATTCAACTGCATGAGGAGCTAAGGGGTCACCTGGGAATGTCTGAGCATAATTCTGAATGTCAGGCGCTCTGCAAAGCATTCTACACAGACTGGCAGCAGTGTTATTAGATAACCCAGTAAGACAGCTAGATACTTCCAACTCAAACAGGCCGAGTAGAGTTAAGTAACCTACCCAGAGTCACACTGCACAACAGTGAAGCTGGGATTAGAACCTGGAGCAGCAGCCTCTTAATTGCTGCGCCAACAATAACACTCAAAAGAACAATCCAGCAGTTCCCAGTGTAGTGGGAAGAAAGATCAAGCCACAGCAAACCCTTAGTAAAACCTAACCATGCAGTTCCCTACTGTTAGGTTCTGGATGTGAGCTGTCCCCCTAGAGACTCTTGTGTTGAAGGCTTGATCTTCAGACAAAGGGTGTTCAGAGTTGGAGATCTGGGGAAGTGACTAGGCGTGAAGGCTCTGCCTTCCTCCTAGATTCATCTGTGGATGGAATCACAATTTGATGGCATGATTAAGAGATGACAGAAGCATTTGCAAATGGAGCTCAGGTGAAGGAAGCGGCCACTGGGGTCATGTTCATGGGGGCTGTATCTGTCCTGAGCCTTTTCCTGTCTGCCTTTCCATTTCCTGACTGTTGCCAGCCGCTGCCGCACACTCTGACTGCCATGGAAGTCTATCCTGCCTCCATCCCAAGTCATTGAATCCAGCTGACTGGACAGAAACCTCTGACATTATAAACTAAGAGTGTCTCACCCCTTAAGCTAATTGTACTAGGCATTTTGTCATAGCAACAATTAAGTCTGACTAATAAACTGGAGAGATGGCTTAGTGGTTAAGAGCACTGAATGCTCTTCTGAAGATCCTGAGTTCAATTCCCAGCAACCACCTGGTGGCTCACAACCATCTGTAATGGGATCCGATGCCCTCTTCTGGTGTGTCTGAAGACAGCTACAGTATAATCATAGACATAAAATAAATAAATCTAGAAAAAAAAAGTCTGACTGCTACATTAGCACAGTCACACACTCCGCTCATAAACAGCTTTCTATAGAGACAGAAAATTTACATCTACAAAGGGTAGATTCCTGTATAAGTCTAGCCTTATAATTTTACTCAAAATGATTTTTCCCCTTCCTGGTGCAACATAGCAGTGCTTTTAGTATGACCTCTGGTCACATGATTTCCCTACATACAACTTTTCATACTTCATGCTTCCTATTTTTTGGACTATTTCTGTGTTTCCACTCCCAGCTTCCACTTTCTGTCAAGGTCCTTGTGCCTGGTGTGGGAAGCAACTTCTTCTTTGCAGCTCAGATTTCCACATGAGCTTGCCATCTTTCTCCTGTGGTATCTGGCAATTTCGTTTGGATCATCTTAGAAGCTCTTTGAAGGCAAGACTAAATTGTAGAGCTGGGAAGGATGAACAAAAAGTAGAAATTAGCTCTGAAAAGTCTTAGCGCCAGAGGCCGGCTGCCAACAATTGGGCATCTGGAGCACCCAAGACTGAGCTTGAAAGATGGTGGCCTGGGACCTAGGAATGTAGCATTTCTTTCCCATGTCTTTTGTCTTTTGCTTTTGGTTGTTGCTTGTTTAACAAAACAAAGTATTTTGTAACATAGTTTACATGTGGGTCTTGAGACAAAGAGGGCATGGGAACCCCTGTAATTGGAATGAAAGACTATGGTGAGTACCAAATGGGTGCTCAGAATCAGACCTGGATCCTTTTGAAAAACAAGTACTCTTAACCACTGGTCCATCTCTAGCCCCAACACAAGATGCATTTAAGACAAGGTTTGCTATGTAGCCCAGGCTGGCCTTGAGCTCGAGACCCTCCTGCCTTAGCCTTCTGAGTACTAGGATTACAGATCACCATGCCTGGCCCTTTCACCCTTTTCAGACGTCTCTCCTTAAAGAGTCTGACCGTACCATGTAAGGTGCCAAGTCATGTACCCCTTAACGGACTGACAGCAGCTTGAACACACTCGTGCCTGCCCATGGGCCAATGTTTGAGAAAGAATCCCCGAGGAAGAGAAATGCTCACCATATGAACCATGGCTGTGCCCCACATTCTAGAATTATCTTTTTGACTTCTGTCCCCATCCCCACCACAAGATGCCTGAGTTGGGCATGAAAAGGTGGCTGAAAACAAGGCCCACGACTTTAAAGGGCAGCTAGGACATGGCTTAAAGGAAAGCAACAGATTTGATTATGGAACTGGGAATTCAGGCACATATGAGAGATAATTAGGAACCGTAGCCTCAGGAAAAGCAGCCTTCGGGGAGATCTTGCGATTGTCTTGAAGCCTGTGAAATCCAATTTACTGCTGAGTGAGGTCAGCTTGTCTTTACCCTGTGGAGAGAGGAGACGTATGGTCAAGCTTGGAGAAGGAGGACCTGAGATGTGGGTAGTTGTTCCCTTCCGGCAAGCTGTGGAGGGAAAAGCTTGATCAGGTAAAGAAGGGTTCCCTCAATAGGAGGAAGGCTGGAACAGAAGTGGGGTCATTTCAGGTGTGCCTCTGGGTTTCTTTCTGTTCCCGGGACATTGACAACAGGTATCTATAGAATTTTGCAACTTCTTAACACTCTGAGGCTCCTAGATGTCTTGTAGTTAGATGCTTAAGACAAGAAATGTCTCCTGTATTCCAAAGGAATGGGTATCCCTGTGGAAGAAATGTAATAAATGCACATTCGCTCACTTAGCAGAGCTAGGTGGAAATGGGATCAGTCCCCTTGAATCTCATGTTAAATTCAGAAGGTAAGCAGCGCTAAGCCGTGAAACCCATGCAGAAGGGCCCCGTGCCTGGTTGGTGCCATGATCCTGACCTGCAACGTAGTATCAGTTCGTTAATGGTTTTAGTACACTAATCACATTCCCAGCTGTTGGCCAAGAAACGAGGGACGGGCAGTTCATTCCTGTCTTTAGCAAGCAGCTCTGGCTTGTTAGATCAGTCAATGTCTCCATCACCAAAAGTGAAATCCAATGACTTCTTTGGATGTCAGGGACCTCCAGAAGTGTGGGCAGGGCATAGACAGAGAACAGAAACCAAGGGCCCTGCTGAAGATACTATGTTGCACGTGGCTCAAGCCATGCAGGGTGCGTCCATCTTGGCCTTAGAGTATTTGATGTTCAGATTTTTTCTGAGGCCTTCCCTGAAGATTTAGCAATCCTGGAAACATGCCCACAGCTAAGCTGTGGCTTAGGAAAAGGAGTGTCTGGTGTCTTCACATGTAAATGAGGGCTTAGCATCTTCAAGAACTCCATTCCCACTAACACTCCGCTATAAGACACTACAGTATAAGTCTACTATAAGACACTGGGTGGAGATGAAAATGGATGGATGCCCAGCAAGCTCCTTACCATCCAGGCCCTAAGCATCATGTGAGTAGCCATTAGTCACATGTGTAACTGGAGTGTAGTTTCCATTGTTTACCTGTCCATCATTTTCCTCTTGCCTCTGAATTCGCCAAGACAGGGATCTGGCTCATAAGCCTTATATCCCCCAATGTGGCACTCGGCGACTGTCTGGTGATCAATTATGTCACCACTTATTGAAGTCTGAAGTGAGTTTGCCTCCGTCAGCACAAATAAGAGCAGTTAGGGTGTCCCTGGGGAAGGTGTGTGTATTAGACCCTGTGAGTGTGTGGTTAAGACTGGAATAGCCCCGGGCTTCAGAAAGGAGCCGCTATGTCTCTCTGATTGCTGACTTCTCGCTTGTGTACGGTAGTCCCGAGGTCTCCAGCGGGAAGGTTGAGAAAGAAAATAAGCTCATCCTCTCAATTGCTTTATTAAATAATGCACAGATGACAATGCATGAAATATTCATGGGCAGAGAGCTTGCCCTCCTGCAGGGCAGAGGGGCCTCTGGATAATTGGTTTTTCTACATGGCAGTAGAGATAGCTTGGAAATACTGTTGCCATTTGCCAGCGCCACATCAAGCCAGGTCTGTGCGAGGAGGCTGAGCTCAAGTGCTTTTTGTTTTTCTGAACCCTTATCACCCTGCCACTGTTGAAGTACCAAAATGAATGGAAGGGCACGGGGAAGGGTATCGGTATGTCCACATTAATCAGCTTACAGAATCGGGTACTACCTGTGGGGTGAATATGGGGGGCTGCTCTGCGCATCTTTTTAAGACCCAATGGACTGTCGTATATCTGTATCTTCCTGGGAGATTTAGGAATCAGTGTGATTGGCCTGCTGTTGGCCAGGGCCAAACTCCTGGTTACTGGTATTTCATTGCTAGGACTGTTGAATTCCTAGAGAGCGACTTTACTGTGTGGGTGAAGTATGGGAACCTGCGAGTCAAATGCCAGGGACTTAGGCTACTTGCTGACTTATTTTGAATCTTGTTGGTCCCATTAACAGAACTTACTCTAGGGGGAAAAAGAGGCAAATTGCTCATGGTTTTTTTTTTTTTTTTTTTTTTTTTTTTTTTGTCTGTCTGTCAGGAAGACTGGACAAAAGCAACTGCTCTGGTACTCTTAGTAGCACTTTTAAATCACAGTAACCTTTATAATTGAAGGCACACAGATAGCCTATGTTTATCAGACAGGCACTGTGGGAGTCGCACAACCCTCTCAGATGTGAACGGGGATTCAAACTCTAGTGCAAGCTTTGCTTTGTGTGGCTGTTAGTCTGGAGACTTCAGAGGTCAGGGGACACCAATTGGAATGCCTACTGTGTGTCCCCACATGGTTTTCCTCTCTTGCCTTCATTTATTCACCTTAGGTTTTGCCATTGGTAGTATATTTCTAACAAATGCTTTGGGTTGAGAATAAGCGGGAGCTGCCTGGGTATAAATCCAGCTCTTTATTGCCTAGAGCTGATGAGTAGACGTCTCTTTCTTCAGGCACCATTTTGTGGGACACCTGTTATGAGCTGGATCTTGACCCTTTTCATTGACAGCTTGTTCACTGTTTCATGTGGGGGCTTCTAGAAGGGGCTTCCGTGTTCAGCCAGTGTGGGCTGATGTGTGTCCAGATTCAGGCACAGTGTCAGTCTGTATAAGAATAAATATTAGGTTCCCTCAAGTAGCCACAACTAAGAAGGCAGTTTATGGACCCTAAGCTGTCATCCAGACCTAAGACTTGATTCAGAAGTGGGCGTGTCTGTGCCAGGCCACAGGCAGGTAATATCCAGCCACGCCGAGGTATGTTATAGTTACATGCTGCTGGCCTCTATAAAGGCCTCCTGGGTTTGCATTTCATTGAGGCTTCATAGGACTTGCCCCTAGATTACATGCATTTATAGCCTCACTGTGGAGACTGTGTCACTAAGGATGTCGTGAGTTATGCTAATATATGGCCTTGGTGTCACTCATGTGACCCTCTGGGTCACAGCTTTTGACTGTGCATATACGCGAGTTGCTTAGTGTCTCTGGACTTTGCTTCCTTTATTGTCAGAGTAATAGAGTTTTCCATTCCTTACAGAATGAGTTACGGTAGGTAGCAATCCTCTGGGAGGCTTAAACAACAGAAGCGTGATCGCCTCTCATGAGGTCCCTCTTCTTGGCTTGCAAAATTTCTGCCTTCTTGCTGTCTAATTCATGACCTTTTCTCTCTGAAGCGAAGGGAGAGGGGCAGGTAGCACAGGAGGTTGTGAGTGGAAAGGCTTTCAGCTTCCCTTTATATGGACATTCTGGTCACAAGGCCCTGCTCTCCTCAATTCATCTCACTGTAGCAGATTCCCAAAGGCATGGTCTCCAAACACCATCATGCTGTGTCTGGTATTCAGCATACAGACCCTTGCTGGGTCTGATTCTGTCCATAGCAGCACCTGTGCCATCTGGTTCTCCTGGTGACATATTTTTCAGGCATCCTGCTCATTGTCTGGTACAGGGGAGTATCTGTGAATGCCCACATCTGCAGTTGTCTGGTGTCTCTCTGCTCTAGCTAGCTGTGCACTCTTCAAGGCCAAGTCACCTCTCTGAAACATAATTTGAGTTCTGGATAAATGATAAAGAACAGAGAATGTGGATTTAGAATGGGAGCCATGAATCTTGGCCTGGCTGTGTCTTAGCTACTTGTGCCGGGATGATGATGGAGCCTCTCTGAACCTCACTTTCTCCTCATCAGTGGGATGGAAATAGTCACTCTTCCATTTCAGGTTGTCTGAGATGAGCCTTGTGAAGTTGTCATGGTTTTTTTAGGCCAAACAACCATTCTATGAATGTTAGTCTGATGAGACCTTCACTCTGTGATCTGTGGAGTATGGGTTAAATGGCAGTATGGAAGTTTGAATATGCTTGGCTCAAGGAGTGGCACTAATTGGAGGTGTGGCTTTGTTGGATTAGGTATGGCCTTGTTAGAGGAAGTGTGTCACTGTGGGTGTGGGCTTTAAGACCCTGGTTCTAGCTGCCTGGAATTGAGTCTTCTCTTAGCTGCCTTCTAAACAAGAGGGGTAACTCTCAGTTCCTCCAACCCCACTCCTGGTACCAACTTCCTCCTTAGTTAGGGTTTTACTGCTGTGAACATATACCATGACCAAGGCAACTCTTATAAAACCAACATTTAATTAGGACTGGCTTACAGGTTCAGAAGTTCAGATCATTATCATCAAGGCAAGAGCATGGCAGTGTCCAGACAGCCATGAGGCTGGAGGAGCTGAGAGTTCCACACCTTGTTCTGAAGACAAACCAGAGAAGACTGGCTTCCAGGCTGCTAAAAGCAAAGGTCTTAAAGCCCATACCCACAGCAACATACTTCCTCCAACAAGGCCACACCTATTCCAATAAGGCCACACCTCCAAATAGTGCCACCCCTTGGGCCAAGCATATTCAAACCACCACAGGCAGAGTGGACCCACTGCCCTAACTTCCAGCTTTCCCTGCCTATGTCCACCTTCATGTGGACTTTCAGGCCCCCAGTGAGTGAGTACCAGGGCAAGATGGTCACTACTTGATCATCTTAATGAGAACTGAGAAATTAATAAAGAGAAACTCAGTTTTGTAGAGGAGTGATAACTTAGATCAAACGTTCACATAGAAAACACAGCTTATTTTGAATGTTGTTGGCCCCATTAACAGAATTGAATGCAGTGCAGAGGATTATGGGGGCTGCAACAACCTGTCTCACCCAGTGCTCGGCAACATACATGGGGACTTCATAGAACCTCCCAGCCTTCCAGCCTTCAGCAGCCTATGATCATTTACATGTCAGTCAACATGGTCTTCACATGTATGTCCTTTTGTGCTCTGTGTAGGATGTATACGGCTTTTAATATGTCACCGGCCAACTACCTAATTTTTCTTAGACGTCACTTAGAACTGTGACCTGTTGTTTGGTGTGAGGAAGGTCACGTTAGCACTGTGAGAAAACAACCATGTCCAGGCTGTGTTTGGCACACAGACCAGGCTGTGGCAGAAAAGCAGCCGCCATGCTGATAGGCCAAGCACAGGGGGTCTTAATGCCATCCAGCCTGCAGACTAAAGCATAGTCCATGGAGTTATTTTATGTGATGGAGCCCTGTCAGCAGCAGAGCAGTGTAGTGAGATGGTTCACAACAAGTGTACAATACAGCACCCTGCATATACCTCTGCGTGTGTGTGTGTGTGTGTGTGTGTGTGTGTGTGTGTGTGTGAGAGAGAGAGAGAGACAGAGAGAGAGACAGAGAGAGAGACAGAGAGAGAGACAGTTCTCAGCTCTCACTTGGAATGTGACAGCCATTGAATCTTATTCTTATATCATGGAAATTGAAAGGCTGTGGCACTGAATAATTGATACAAAAAAAAAGGGGGGGCTACGTTTAGACAGCCCTCTGTCACGCCACGTCTTAGTCATTGCCAAACCTTGCAATGTGTTTTCATTGCCATCAGGAGATCATAAACAAGGTATTTATTATGAACTTGTTGATCATATTTTGTATCAACTGAACTATGTAGCTGGCTGGCTTCTCTGAGAGGAGTAAAAAACACAAGACAGGAGCTCACAATCTGGTGAGTGACAGCCAAAACCTCGTAGACTCATGAATCAAAATGCTAATCATGACTAGCATGTTAGATTAAAGCAATGTTGGTTTAGTAACGTACACGTGGTAATTGTCTTTTGAACCCAAAGAAATGGAGGCTAGAGGCCTGGCAGCGCACTTAGGGCTAAGTTGGTTAGAATTCTAAATACTCTAATTTGGGGCCTGCAAGCTAACATGCATTTAACATTAATAGCTATCTCTGGGGTATTTAATCCATTGCTTTAAACTATTCAAAGTAGAGGTGATTCTGAGTTAGGAGGTTGTTATGTTATTTATTTCCTTATCTATCTATCTATTTTATCTATCTATCTATCTATATCAACTCCTCTTGAAGTTGATATGCTTTGAATTTTTATGTGTGGGTTTTAGGACTGCCAAAGCCTGTCGGCAAATGCCTTTCATGTGATGGGACTTCCACTTGTTCATGGTTTAGAGTTTAGGGCTCAGGGATGGGCTAAGACCCAGAGATTAGCAGAAAAGTCCACAGGAATGACCCATGGAGAAGACGCCCTACTTGTACTCATGAGTACCTAGTGACAGGGGCTCAGCCCAGGGGCAGCATCAGGAAAGAGAGGTCCTTTGGTTGCTCCCCTGCCGTAGAGTCACCTCCGGGATCTGGTAGTTAAGACTGCAAAGGAGAGGCATGGAGGAGAGAGCCGTGTGCAGCGCGCAGCCTGTGAGGAGGGAGAACAGACCCCTAGGTGTAGGATTACTACTCCAGGGATGACTCGAAATTTAACAAAATACAGAGCGGAATAGTTAGTCTGATAAAGGGGAAAATGAAGCTATTATGTTGTCTGCTGAACAGTGAGTGAAGCACTGGGCTTGGGAACTGCTGTGAAACTCAAGAGGACCAATCCTCCCGGAGCAGCCTCGCCCAGCCACCCTGGAGCTGCTCTGGAGGAAGGTGGCACCGAAAAGAGCGGTGTGCTTGTGTATTTTGTGAAGAGAAGATATGTTCTTATGGAGTCTCAGTGTAGACACACGGGGGCCTTTGGGACCAGACAGTCAGTAAATGAACAGATGAGGGAAGGAAGAGGGTGGAAGGGCGAGGGGCTGTGGCGGCAGTCACAGTGGGAAGAAGGAAGCAAAGGAAGGGGAAAGGAGGCTGCCTTGTGGGGCTGTGGGAAGGCAAACCCAGCCCCGTCCAGATCTTTCAGTTAAAAGTTAAGTTGCAGCCCAAGGAGGACCCCGCTCCACTGTTAGAGACTTGCTTGGGATGCATTGTATAAGCCGGGTGTCCTATGGGATCTGTACCTGGGGCAGGCGTCTCTGCATCATCCACTTGTGGTTGAATTCTTCCTTGGCCCCTTAAAACTCAGCACACACTTGAATAGATTCTACATCTCTGTTATCTGTGACGTGGGGGTGGGGGGTGAGCCCTGTCACAGAGAGTTCCTGGCAGGATTCTATGAAGTCAAATATGCTGTGTGCCCTTAACTTTCTTAGGCAGGTACGCTCAGATAGAGATTGGCCTCCCTTGGCATCTGGAATGGAAGCTACATAAAGCAGATGCTCCATGAATATCTGTGGTTAAGCAGTAATGAGCTACTGGGTATCACACCACTTCGCAGAGTGAACCCAGTATACCCGGTTCCCTTGTCGATGGCCCTGTTAGAGTCAAGAGGATGGGTTGCCGTGGGAACAATGCTCCAGGATGACTCTGCAAACCTAGCAAGCTAAGTTATACAGGATTAGGGGGAGATAGTCACAGGGTAGGCTGAAACCAGTTTTTGGGCAAAAGTCCAGGCTCTGGAAACCCCAGTGGGCAAAGCTGTATGTATCCCAGTGTTCCAGTTAAAGAGATGGGCAGTAGTCAAATGCAGGGAGAAGAGGTTTAGTTAGTCTACACTAAGAAGGGGAACACATAAAGGGATCAGACTTAAACAGAAAGAGCGCAGGCCAGGAAGTGAGAGTGTATTATATGCACTTGGGGGGGGGGGGCTGGTCAAGGCATGCTTATCCATCTATCAGGTCAGTTCAGATCCTACCCCGTGATGAAGTCTCTGTAGCCTGAGAAGACCAGGCCTCTCAAGAGCTGATTGCTCCTGCTCCAGGGTATGGCCTCATCACAGGGAGAGGATGCCTTTGTCCTGAGGTGTTTTTATCCTTCCAAGCCTTGCTGTTCCCAGAATCCAAGGTTTAGGACAGCTGGAAACCATTAGACCTTCTTTAGAAGTTCTAGACCAGGACAGCAAGACGCCCCAGTTAACTTAAATCTCTGTGCCTGTTTCTAGACACACTTCTCGCGTGACTGACAGATCCCCTGGGCAGAGATAAGCACAGGGCTGAAGGTGCAAGGGAACCAAGTACAGACAGACACACAAGACTTGGCTGCTGCTTTTGGTTATTGTTGGACCCAAGTGAGGAGTTGGTGCTTTTTGGCGTAAGAAGTCTTAAGTAGTTGCTCTAAGGCACACCCAGGGCGTCCCTTCGTGATTGTCTACCGCAGGCCCACCTCTTCTCAGCGTGCAAAGGCATGTACGCTCTGCCTGCTGCCTAGGGATCCAGAAACGGATTCCGGAGGCTACTTTTGGGTGGCGCCTGGGACTTCTACCCTATTTGATAATGTGGTGAGCCTTCCTTGTACTGTGTCCATGAGTGTGGCTGTCTGGAACAGCGACGTCACGCGAGATGTTGTCATTGTGCTCTCTAGGAACTAGTTAAAGAAGACGGCCACGCACTCATCGTCAGTGGGCTTTCCCAATTCCAGCTTTGGACAGAGCGGGAACCTTGTCAGACTGGATCAGAGGAACCCGGAGGCCCTGGCATTGTGATGGGGACTTTGAATTAGCGTCCTTGGGGGGCCCGTTGCTCTTGTTGATTGGGAAGAGCCCACAAAGAGCCCAGACAGAGTCTTTGTTTGTCAGAGAAGGGAACACGCCAGGGAGATTTGTTGCCCATTTAGAAAACGATTGGCCATGAAATAGATACTGTTTGGATTACCCAGCCTCACATACCCTCATTAGCTTGTTCGGATCACAAAAGGCCTGATGGCTGCTTTAGTCCCAGCCAGTGGGGGCTGGTGCCAAGAACGGCTGTCAGACATTTGCAAGTGGGAGGACGTGTGTGGGGAAAGGCACCTCTATTATTGCACCGTTTTCCTTCCCCTTTGTCTTTTTCTTTATGTTCACTGAGTGCCAGGTATCGGTTTCGAAGTTGAACCGCATGAAATAGAGGCACAGATCTGTCCATTCTCATTTCTCCCACTGGACACTCAAACAATGGTGACCGTAGTGCATGATCAGGCTTCCAGGGCAGGGACTCCAGGGGGTGGAGCCAGGCCCCTTCAAGGCAGATCACCTGATATCAAGGTTCTCACTGGTGTGGTGGAAGCTGTCCTTAGATCTCTTAGGAAGCAGATATTAGAGGCAAGGTGATTCCAGGGTGGTGTGTTGGCCTAAATGTAACCTGAAGCGCCCAGTCTGTGCAGCCGGGGGTTGTAAAGGACGTTTCAGAGACATCCCATGAGAAGGAGGAAAACTAGCACCTACTGAGGGCCTGCTAAGGCCAGAGCTGTCCCGCAACACAGGGCTCTTGACTGCTGACTGCTCTGCCCAAGCCAACCGACTCCGATCTCCACACACTTCCTTCACTATGACCTTGCCATCTTGGATCTTGAAGGTGACCCAGATCTAGAGCAGGGTCAGCATGCTTTTGCCCAACGCTCCCCCACTAGGCATCACCCTGTTAACCAGCTTTCCGGAGCCTCCCCACTCCAAGGATATACTCTCTGAGAATGGATGTCCTAAGAAGTCTCCCTTGTCAACGGTGGGGAGGGGAAGAGGCGCAGCTCCACACCCTTACCTCCAGCAGCCTGGGATAAGCAGATGCACTAAGGTGACTTCATGTGAACCTTCTCTCTGTTCTAACTGGGCAGATAGAGGCTAAAGCCTGTGATTGGGCAGAGGAAGGGGAAGGAGATGAAGGAGGAAAGATGATGGAGCAGAACCACATGGCCTGGAGAAGCTGCGAGTAGCGAGGGATCTCACAGCTAGAGAATAGATGAGTGTAATGGTAGATCTGCCCAATCTAGGCATGTAGTTTATAAATATAATAACTGAATTGTGTGTGTGGGGGGGTTGCGTGGACTTGTTGGGGTTGGAGATTTACTGCAACAGCTGTGGGCAGCTTTGGAGCATGAACCGCTAGGCTTACTAGATGTGTGGTGAGGCAATGATGGAATGGTGTGTGGCACAGTGAACAGTGGAAGGAGCAAGAAGAAAATATAAGACTGAAATGAGACAGCACTTGTCAAACCCTGCAGTGGGGCCGGCAACCGCTCTCTCTCCCCGCTTGAGATGGTTTCTAAGCATTTTAGAGGCTGCCCCCAAGAAACCCCAGCTCCACTCAGCGCTAACTTTGTGATGACTGCTTCAACATTCTCGGTTTGGGAGTGAAATTTAATGACCTTGGGAACCTTCCTGGAGAAGGAGAAATGAATCTGCCCTAATTGGGAAAAGAAAGAACTTGGAAATGAATACTCTCTGATTACCCATTTATAAATCTGTGGCCTAGAGTATCTGGAAAATTAACACTGGGAGGGACAAAGGCAATAACAGCTTTAATTAGAATATTAAGTTTGATACCTAGGGAACCACAAATGCTTATGTACCTCACGTAGTTTTTGGCACATGGAAAAAGTTAGCCCCCAAACGCTTTAAACTATACTGTCTGCTTTTTGAAAAGCCCTGGGTTCTTTCGTTGGTGGGACTCTAGAAGAAGGTAGCCTGGATCCTAGCTAGAAGGAGATGGGCTACATGCTTGATGAATTGCCTTTAATGGGACCCGCTTTATGACCCACGCAGAATGAACATTTTGCTACAGAGGGGTCTCTGGATGCTCTCTCCCCTCTATTGATTCTCTATCGCGCACAGCAGACTCTGGAGAGCTCTCTGCTTTTTTTCCAGGACCCTCTAAACCCTGTAACACTTTCAGCACTTTTCAAACTTTCTCCTAGTCTCTCAGGTCCAGCAAAAACAAACACCTGCTCCGGGCCTCGGGGCTGAGCACACACTGCCTTTCTACTCTCCGAGCCTCCTCTCTGCCTGTTAGCACGAATTTTGGGTTGATTACACAGTAGACCAGTGATAACTCTGATGTAAGTCTTAGACTCCCAGGCAGGGAAATTTTCCCTAGGTTTCTGATCCCTGCCAAACCATCTGAGAAACAAGGCTTACACTGGATTGTAGAGGCAAGAAAAGGGGGACAGGAAAGGCTGTCCTGGGCACAAAAAGCTTGCCACTCCTCTTCTCTCTCTTCCTGGGGAGGGCAGCTGCAAATGGGTTTCATGAGCCTCAGCAGAGCTCCGCACTGATATTCTGCTCAAAGGATGTCACCTGTCACCAGAGGAGCTCTGGGAGGTCATTTGGAGCAAGCACCCTTTCCTCCACTCTGAGGCAGGCTTACACTAGCTCTTACTGGTCACTGCCACGTATTCCCGTCTCCGACCAGCTCTGCAGACCAGGATAGTAGACCGTGGGTGGTTCTGACTGAAGACCTGAGAATGTCAAGCTTCTACACCAGTTTGTGTTGCTGTTTTTTGCCTACCCAAGTGTCCCCAGCCTGCCCCACTTATAACGGCCGCACACTCAGGCCTCTGCTTATGTTAACAGTGTTTACCCAGTTCTGTTCTCTGTAACCAGGCTCTTTTGCTGGCACGTGAATGTAAGCTGGGAGGATACCTCAGCCTCCCAACTCCCCTTCTCTCCAGCACAAATGTTTCAAAGCTCACAAAACGTCCCTCGAGCATCATAAATACATTATGCACACAGCTACGGGGGTGCGGTGGTATAGTTTCCTGGATGTGGCTTTGTTGTCCAATCCCAGAGCACAGAACTTCGAAAAGTGACTTTTGGTCTTCATTCCCAGTCTCTTTTGGGGAGGAGGCTAGGAGATCTCTCTTGTTCCTGACCTGACATGTGAGCCCTGTGTTCCACAAGCTGACATTAGCATGATGTAGTTCTGCTTGCTCCACAGAATGTTTCTGGACAAGGTTTTTGAACATCTGAACTCGATGCTTGAGTTTTAATATTTCTTTACATAGAAATTTGAGTGTGGAGCTGAGCCTAGGAAAGCCAACTTCATTGCCCTAGGGCTTTGGACATCAGAAGTGTCCAGGGCTCCCTGCTGTTCTCTGGACCTTGGAAAGCTGGGAGGAGCTGGCAGGAGTGGGGATGGCAGCTGTACCCTGTATCTTCCCTGGATTCTCCCCCAACCTCCCAAACCTCAGAAGGTGGGGCTGCTTCTCTGTACCTGCTCTTAAGAGACCCCCAGGTCTCACAGGGTAGGTAGCATAGCACGCCCCTCCTCTTTTAACCTTATCACCTCCAAACCCTGCTACAGCCCATAACTTCTTGGTGCACAGAAAGGGTGGAGGTGGATTCTTAATGTGGTCAATAGCCATGGCTGCTGATAACGGCGGGAAGATCAGCATGGGAAGAATTTCTGTGCATGTCTTTGTTCTGGGGAAGGCTCCATGTTTTATGGGGGGTTTTAATGGCGTTAAAATGATGCACAGATACAGTGATCTTCTAAGCGTGCCACTTTTTTTTTCTGTAAATATTTGATTTTTCTTGCTCGTCATGTACTCTGATCCTCCTAGATTATGAATGGGTTCTTTTGAATTTTAAGTAATTCTCTCTCTCTTTTGCTCACTCGTGTCTAATGAATAACTGATGTCAATTATAGTGAGAAGGGACCAGAGCCTTTTTACTATTAAAACATTTTAATTAAAATCTGGCCATCTTGAGGGATGGGAGGCTATGGCTTCTCTGTGGAAGAGTTCTGGCCTCTTCTTTGAGGTCTAGCCTTTCTTGGGTCCTATTGTTCACCCTGCTTCATCTTTATTGCTGCCAGCCATGGTGTCTCTCTGCCTCTGTGCTGTAGGTTGACACATGTCATAGGAGCAGCCTCAGGAGCGGTGTGTAAACAAGACTCCTGTAGTTCATTCTTTGGGCAGTTCTTTTGAAAGAACCCTTGGCTTAGAAACATATGTATTGTAACAGCAACAAAAGCTTATTCAAACACCCTAAAACTTGGCTTGTTTTTGCTTGCTTGCTTGTTGAGAAAGTGCTCAAGTAGCCCAGGCTGTCCTTGAACTCACTCTGTAGCCAAGATGACCTCAACTTCCAGTCCTTCTTCCGAGTGCTGACATCCTAGGTGGCTGGTACCATGCTCAGCATCAGGAGGTTCAGTGTGAGGATGCTTGGTGCGGTGTTAACCACATTGCTCCCCATCGTGGGCTGTGGTATTCCTGGTCTGGTGGCTCTGGGAATCCCCTGTGGTATGACACTCATCAGGACTGAAGCCCAACCTCACGGACTGCATGATCACAAATAGGTTACTCAGTGTCCTGTGGCTGTTACCAGTTGATCCATTAAGAGTACACCGATGGCTGCATGGGCTTCCTCATGGCTGAGATAGAGTGCGTGACTGTTAGCATCACCAGTTCCCTGACTTGTGAAACCTCATAATAATATATCCCTCCTTCCCTTTCTTCCCACTGAGACCCAACCCCATGCACCTTGTTCTGTTTGATACCCTTTACCCCCTGTGACACTTCCCAAGGGAAATGAGTTTCTTGTTTAGGTCTCTGGGGGAAGGTGTTCCTGCACGCCTCTTTCTGAAGCATGTAGGGAGAAGTGGGAAGCTGAGGTAACAGCCTTGGGATGGAGAACATCTGGCCAGGCTGATACAGCTCTGTGCCCACTGACATACATTGCCACAGCCGTTCAAGCCCAAGTCTCTCAATGCTTTGTCTTCTAATGATTAGGTAAGTGACCATGCAGGCCTTGTAATGATTAGGGTATGAAAATGGCCATGTTGGCCTTAGCGGTGGTCGCTCATAATGTCTTGTTCTGTGTGTGAGCCAAGGGCCATTCTCTTGCTAGTGCATGCCATTAGTTCCAGCCAATCACAGGTAATCCTTGACTCTCTCATCTCGGAGGCGAACGGCAAAACCTCTCAGGAACGGACAAGATACCTGCTCCAGCCTTCGGTCATAACCCTAACTTTTGTTGTCCCCCGTGTTACAAAACAGATTCTCTAGGAAGCAGAAAGGACTAGATGCGCTGACAGTAGTCCTGCAGGCGCCAGCCATGTTAATCTGCAGTCTGTGGGCATCTGACTTTACACCTGAGTGTTCCAGAGGTACCATACAGTATAAAGCAACCAGCCAGGAGAAGCTGGATGAGGAGGAGGCTCGGGCTGGGGTGGGAGGCTTCAGGAGAAGCAGCGTATGGAAAGGAGAAGGTGCCTCTTTAGAAAAAGTCAAATCTGGTTTCGAGTCTTGGCTTGGCGGTGAAAGCTTTCTGGTACCAAAAAGCTATTTTGCCCCTGACAGTTAATCTTTACTTTCAAATTATGTTTTTACCTATTTTATCATGAATAGCTACCTATGCTAGTATGTCCACATGTAAATACATGTGTACTCATGTCTTTAGCATGCTGCTAAATAGTTGGCTTCTATTTAGTTACCTCATTTACCTGTAGATGACGTTAAGGACTGAATGTTACTTCATTTCTTCTAAAGTAGAGTGTTGGAGTCTCCACACACAGCATGGCCATATTAGGAGACAAGGCCTCTAGGAAGCGATTAAGGTTAAATTAGGTCTATAACTTTTATAAACGTTACAGGGTGGGTCACTAACTCTAGAGTTGGTGTCCCTCCTCATCAGAACATACTAGGGAACCCACTATGTGTCTCTCCCAGGGCATGCAGCCAAAAGAAAGCCACATGGGGTCAGAGTAAAAAGCTGGCTAACTGCAGGCTAGGGGGAGGGTCTCCCCAACTCCCACTGTGCTGAGACCCATCCAGGCTCCATTCTCTAGTGAGGAGATAAACTGGCTGCCCTGTGTGCTGTGCGCAGTCTGTGCTATTCTGTTCTAGCCGCCTGGTCTGGCCTGGTTTCTTTTGCTATGACAAACACCACAGCAGAAAGCACCTGAGGGTGGAAAGGGTCTATTTCATTGTACAGTCCCAGTTCATCTGCTAAGGAAGGACACTGCAGGAATCTGCAGGTGAGGACTCAAATAGAAACCAAGGAAGAACGATGCTTTCTGCTTCCTCCCGGCTCCGGGTCAGCTACAGGCCCGCCTGCCTTGGGCTGGGACCATTCACAGAGGCCTGGATCCTCCTACATCAACTAGCAATCAAGAAAACACCCTTGCCGGCATGCCCACAGGCCCACGTGATGGAGGCAATTCTTTGATTTTGGCTTCCTCTTCCCAGGTGAGCCAAGTTGGCAACCAAGATTAGCCATCACCCAGCACAGGCAACTGATGAAGATGAACGTTCCAATTGTTTGTAGTTTTCCCGTTATAAACCATTGAGGCGATCGTGTTCTCCTTTTGCCTAATTTTGATGCGTCGGATCGTAAGCTATTAATTTCCCCTCTTTTAAATTAAAATGTCTCCTATTGTTAATTTTATGCACATCATAAAGTCAGGAGTAATAAATGCCTTAAACCGTGCAACCGGTTTTCAGCAATGGTCCCTGTGCCCACACTGTCAATAACTAGGAAGGTGCTTTTCACACTCATGCAGAGAACAGGAATCGTCAGGCTCTGGCTTTAGGGGAAAGGAGCGGGAGTAGCTTTGATTAGCTGTCTTTTTGTCCTCTGCCTCTGTGTCATTATCCGTCCTGTGCCATCCTCTATGGCCATTCTCCAGTCCTCGGACACACAGGGTTAGTCTTCTGTGTCTCTGAAATTAACTCTGTGTGCTACCTAGCCTCGTGGCCGATAAGTCTCTTTGTTCAGCCTCGAAGAACTTGGGAAGCCCTTGAATGTGAAAGCCGAGAGTAATGAAGGAGACTTTCCAAGCTGCCCTCCTTCCCAGCTTCCAGCAAGATCCAATGAGCGCAATTTGTATTCCGCGAGGCTCTGTCGTCAGCTAGTAAACAGGCGCCTTGGAGAGGGGGAGGCGAGATGCGCATGAGGGTTACCATGGGGACAGACAAGCTATAATAAATGTCCAGGATCCTAGCTTGAGGAGGTTTTCACAGTTTGGAGTAATTTCTCTGTCAGTCATCTGTGAAGTCACCCCTAATGAATCACCAGGCACGCCTGCTCTTCAGGTGACTTATCTTCAGGTGACTATTGTTCATGGGCATCCCAGGCAGAGGCCAATTCTGAAGGCAAGGAAGTTGGGGGGGGGGGGAACCATCATTAATTGGTAGGTATTTTGTAAATTGAGTGGCCTGTGCATGAGAGAACTTCTGGGACTCAGCACAGCGGGGCTACAGTGCACCCAACTTTTAGATAAGTTGCTGGTTTCCTGGACTCAGTGGGTAGCCTTTGCTTCCCAGAATCCTGTGCGGCTTGATGACCAGAGGGAGAGGGAGGAAGGCAGTTAGTTTAGTGAAGGCAGAAAAGGTGCTTCTGAGAGCCTTCAGCACTCCTCTACCTTACTGGAGAGGTGGCTCTTGCTTGTGTGAAGTCTGGCTGTGCTAATCCACCACACACACACACACACAGGGGTCCCTCTTCCAGCTCCAGTGGACTCATAAATGAAAGAGCCTCTCTGGGGTCACCAGAACCTACCTACCATGTCGACAGTTGTTCTGGAACTTGGAGGCTGTGGCTCCCCCACAGTTTTCAAGGCCTTCCATGAGGAGTGTGTCTACTCACTGGATGCAAGGTACTTGCTACCCCTACCAGCCTTCCCAAAGCCTGATGAGGCATGGGTTCCTAAGTTGTGCCAGACCCCTCCTGTCCCTGGAAAGAGACTCTCTTTTTCTCCACTACATTACAGCCTTGTTCGAGCCCACTTTTCCACCTGTGCCAGCCTCTCCAGGGAGCTCACTAGCCCTCAGCAAGGTCAGATTCCCCCATCTGTGTCTTCTGTTCAGCTGTGAGCTCCCCGGAGGAGATGCTGGCCTCTGGCCTGCCAATAGATGCTTCACGTGGAGTAAAACTCTGCTAATGTGGACTGAATAGACACAGACAGGCATGTGGGCTTGCCCAGGTGACTGGGGGATCTTTTGTGTCAAATTTCAGAATATAACCCCATCTCCTCTCAGTGGCTAGGGAGTAGCCTTGGGCTTTGCTATCACGGGTGGTTTGACCCTGATCCTTTGTTAGGTAAGCCAGTTGAATAT
This sequence comes from Mus pahari, assembly GCF_900095145.1. NCBI lineage: Eukaryota > Metazoa > Chordata > Mammalia > Rodentia > Muridae > Mus > Mus pahari. The sequence continues at coordinate 60,276,736 of NC_034605.1, read as the reverse complement.
ACCCAAGGACTGCGAAACGGCTTGATCCCGGATTTTAAAATCAATGTAGCTAATTAAAAAATAAACTCATTGAACTAAAAAACAAGTTCAGAAACAATTACGATAATTAAAACATCACCACCTTAATTGAGACCATGCAATGAGCTTAAAAAATAAAATTAATTAAAAAAAAAAAAACCCACACGAAGCTTGTAATTAACTGGCTTCTGAATTCGGTGTGCTAGAGCTCAACAAATCTCTCTATAAATTAGTTCGTTCTCTTTTTCCCCACCTTGAAGAAAGATTTGTGGAAGTCATTTTGGAGAATTAATTGGATGTTTGGCCTGTGCCAGTTGACTCTGCGCTAGCTTCTCCTGGAAGATGAGCTGGAGAGGTGACATGACTTTCCCAGGCCCTTTTGTGTCCGCCATGGCTACATCATCTGTTCAGCTCACCAAGAGTCCTGCGGGCATGGTGACACAACTTGTAGCCGGCACACTGAATTTAGTCGTTTCCAGCGGATTGCAGTATTCTGTCACCAAGCATTTGCTGGGAGTACACCACGGAGGGTCTCACCAAGAAATCCTTAGTACCTGACACCAAAGGTTCAAACCTGTGTGGGGCCGTAACTGACACCTGGTAACCGCCCCACCCACCCTATGCACACACACGTGTACATGCACACACACACACACACACACACACACACACCTCGTGGTAGGGCTTCTCTTTTTAAAAATACTTAGATTAGTTCTAACCATCATTACTTTCTCTTTTCTGTGTGTGGGTGTTTTGCCTGCATACATGTCTATGCAGCATATGTGTGCAATGCCCACAGAGACAAGACTTACAGGCAGCTGTGAGCTGCATTGTGGGTGCTAGAAATCAAACCTGGGTTCTCTAGATCAGTCAGTACTCCTAACTGCTGAGCCATCTCTCCATCCCCTGATTATTTGAGGATTTCATGCAGAAATGTACTAGGCATGTATTCTTCCCACTTTCTTGTCTCTGTTCCACCTCCTCCCATGTTCCTCGCAACAGCCTATCTCAGACATACATACACACTCGCGCGCACACACTCGTACACATGCGTACACACACGTGTACACATATACTTGTGCACACATGTGCATGAGTGCACACATGCACACATACATGTGTACACACACAAGTGCACATACATACACACGCTCACACAGATGTGCCCACGCATAAGCATACACATTCACATGGGCACACACACACTCACATACGTGCACACACGTGCACACACACACACACACTTCCTCCTGAGCCCATCGGGTATTGTCCTTGTTCACATGTGTTTAGGTCTGACCCCTTACGATAGAGATCTTGTCTCTAAATCAAAACTGTTTATCCTCTCAGCAGTTATCACACAACAGTATGACTTGTAGGTTGGAGGTAATCAACAGTGGTCTAATTGGACCTAAAGGCCATTCAGTAGGAGGGAATTCAGGCTTGATATTATAAACTCAGCCAAGAGCCCATGTCTGGAGAGGCCATAGGCCCCAGAGGATAACCTAGTACCAGCATGTTATAAAACCATAAAGTTCACTTTATGCCCATGGATATGCACAGGCCTCACCTCTCCTCAAAGGAGAAAAAAATATCCCTTCAGAAAAAAAAAAAAATCTCTCTAATTGGTCAAAGTGCAGAGAACCAATGACCATGGGGTGTCCAGTCCAAAATGGGACATCGATAACACAACCCCTGCATCTAAGGCTCAGGGAACATTCAGGAAGTAGGGGTGGAAAGATGGTCAGAGCTGGGGGTCCAGGGCAACCACTGAGGAACAGCGTGAACTCTCAACAACATGGCTGCCTGTGGGACCACACCAGTCAACAGGCCAACACGAATGGAATGGAGGAACGCTTCCCGGGGCTCTGCCCCTAGAGGAAACCCACTTCTAGGTTGGTAATCAGTCATTCCCTTTGTAAAGAGGAGCCAGGCAGCCCCATGCTGGGTCAATGCCGGAAGCCTTGTGGCTGCTGCTCAGAGCGAGGCAGACCTGGGCTCCTCACCCTCTCAGCTGCCTTCAAGCCAAGCATTGCTGATCTTCAAGGCAAAGTGTACGCTGGTGGTGATGTGTAGGCTGACGGCTTGATTTGCATCTGTTCTGTTGTTCTGTGAAGTTCCTTTGCTCTAAACAATTCATTGATGTGATGGAAGGACTCAGATCCTCATAATTACTGTTGAGCAGATTTGATTTCTCTGTGCAGACTGTTAAATATATGTGGGGTCAAGTAATGGATGGATGGGTGGGCAGGTGGTTGGTTGGTTGGTTGGTTGGTTTGTGTGGTGCTGAGGATTGAACCTAGGACCTCATGGTTGCTAGGCAAGGGCTCTACCCCAACCCCTCTCTCTTTCTGTTTTGTTTAGAAACGGGGCCGTGCTCAGTTGCCCAGGCAGGTCTTGAACTTGAGATTCTCTCAAGTAGTTGAGTTACAGGCTTGCACCAACAGGACTGGTTGAACTGACATAAAGTATTAGTATTTGCAGCGGATGTTTTATTTAATAAGCATGTCTGGCTTCTCAGAGAGGAAGGATTATCTATCACAGTTATCGTGATGGTAGGATGGCAGATTATGAGAATACAGAGACGCTTGAATGAACGTGGACCAAGTGACTGCAGGGAGGTGGGGCACGGTCATTGCCAGGTCTAGAACAGGTAGGCCTGAGATTCTCTGCCATCTCTTGTATCCTGTTGGTGACGGTTGCATCTGTTGACCTTCTTCTCTTCCCTACATTCTCCATCTCCAGGATTTCCTCAGTTTGTGATTTCTTTAATAGTTCTATTTCCATTTCCAGGTCTTGAGCAGTGACCTCACTCCCCTCCCTTTACCTGTTTGATTGTATTTTCCTGTATTTCTTTAAGGGGTTTGTTCATTTCCTCTTTAAAGGCCTCTATCATCTCCATAAGATTGGATTTAAGATCGTCTTCTAGTGCTCTGGCTGCGTTAGGGTATCCAGAGTTTTCTGTAGTAGGAGAGCTGAGCCCTGGTGGTGCCATACTGCCTTGGCTCTTGAGGATTGCACTCCTACAATTGCCTGTAGCCATCTAGATGTGCCTGGTACCTACAGGTCTCTGGGAAGGAAAGGCAGAACTGTGGGCTAGGAAGTGGGACAAACAAGAGGACAGGGCACAGCATCGTTCCTGAGCCTGCATGGCATGGGGCCAGGGCTCCTCTTACTTCTTAGTCTCATGGAAGGCATCAGGAAAATAGTGAGGTCTGGGTTGTCCACTTGGATGAGGTTTGGCCTCTCAATCAACTTTCTGGATGAGAGAAGTTCCTGGATGATTCTCAGACTGTGGCATGTAACAGGATGTAGTGTGGGTTTATAGACCAGTATGTAAATTTCCACTGTACTACCCGCCTGCTATACATCTTTAAGGCCAATTTACTGCAGTGTGCATTTTGGCCAATGCCCCATCTTTGGATGCTGTGAGGGCTAAATGAATGAGCTGGGAAGAGGGACCCTCAGTTGAGAGATCACCTCCATCAGGCTGACATGTGGGACTGTCTAGGCAGCATTTTCTTGATCTCCAACCCATGAAGGACAGAAGGATGGACTGTTCTGCGGTGGGCAGCACCTCCCCAGACACACAGTCATAACTTGTATAAGAAAGGTATTTGAACACAGGCCGGTTGGAAGCAAGCCAGTAAGTGGTTCTTCTTGCTTCTCATCTCTGCTCCAGCTTGAGTTCCTGTCTCAACTTCCCTCAGTGGTGGACTGTGATTGGGAGAATGTAAGGGGAATTGAACCCTTTCCTCCCTAAGTTGTTTTTGGGCGTCTTTATTACAGCAACAGAACACAAACTAGGATAATGAGCTAATCCAATTTGAGGGCTTAGTTCATTGCCTGCCTGTCAGACACACTCCATTGAGTGCCAGCCATTGTTCTTGTAATTATGAAGCCTCGTTACCCACTTAGAGGACAAAATACAAACCTCCAAACCCAACAAGTATAATGCACGTGCTTACCATCCTAGGTCTGTTGTAAGCACACCTATGTGTGTTATGAACCAATGGCAGGAGGTGGAAGTGTATTCAGGTTAGAAAGCAGCTGAACAGAACTCAGTCCCAGAAGCCTTAGGGCTGAGATATGTGCCCTTTTCTGTCCTGAACAGCTGATTTGCTCTCTGTGTGACAGTGGCACTGTTCAGCCCACCTGAGCAATGTAGACATTAAGTGTTCATGAGAAGACACCTGCAGAAGCAAAAAGAGTTCAAATTCTCCCCTAAGGCCTGTCTCCTACATTACATAGCATTGTGGGTTTCAACCCACCAAGGAGGCCAGCCTGAGATTCTCCATCTCTGAAAGCCACTGAGGCAGGAATTCCAGGTCTCGGCAGCACTGGCATCTACTGATGGAAATGCATTAACTGATTGTCTCAGCTAGGATTTTACTGCTGTGGACAGACATGACCAAGGCAACTCTTCTAAGGACAACATTTAATTGGGGCTGGCTTACAGGTTCAGAGGTTCAGTCCAGTATCATCAAGGCGGAAGCATGGCAGCATCCAGGCAGGCATGGTGCAGCTGAGAGTTCTACATCTCCATCTGAAGGCTAATAGCAGAAGACTGGCTTCCAGGCAGCTAGGAGGAGGGTCTTAAAGCCCACACCCACAGTGACACACCTATGCTGACAAGGCCACACCCACTCCAACAAGGCCACACCCACTCCAACAAGGGCTACATACTCCAGCAAAGCCACACCCACTCCAACAAGGCCACACCCACTCCAACAAGGGCATACATACTCCAGCAAAGCCACACCCACTCCAACAAGACCACACCCACTCCAACAAGAGCATACATACTCCAGCAAAGCCACACCCACTCCAACAAGGCTACACCTCCTAGTAGTGCCGTGCCCTGGGCAGAGCATATACAAGCCATCACACTAGTCTCTGGGTTTCCTGGGGTCACAAGTCGTGAGCGGAAGTGGGAGAAGAGACAAGATAGGACCGACATGGTCCTCATCAGTGACCAGTGCTAGTCCTCCATGGATGCCTGGGTTTTGAAGGCACTGAGCACTTTTTCTGCTAACTTGCCTCCCAGAGGCCCTTCTCAGCTTAAGAGCTAGGAGCAAGCAGTGTCCCCTGGGCTCAGACCAACCTGTCTCTCTTATAGGAGAGCTCTAGGCACCAGAGAGTATCCCATGGGAAGTAGGCTCTACCAGACAATTGCACTGGTTGCTGCCAAGACTGACTACAAACTATACGCTGGTTGTTCACAGCTGCTACCCCTGCAGCAGGGCAGAGCAGCCCTGAGGTATTCAGCAGTAATGTATTGCAACATTGTGCGTTTCGGACCCTGGAGAAATTAGCAACAACCTAAAGAAAGTGGTGTGTGGTTTCCAAGGCCTGGGGTAGAGTGGGTGGTGGTGAGGATTACAACTGTCTATGTGATGGGGGAACCCCACTGGTGGTGGGGTAGACAGTTGTGCAGTTCCTGCTTGGAATGTCAATCTGTTTAACCAAATGTTTGTGTGGGGGTGGCGTGGGGGGTATGCCTCCCCTGGCTGGGTGAGAAGTTATGAAAGATTTACTGCCTAATAGGCTTTCAGCCCGGGAGCCAGGAGATGGCACAGTCACTTTTGTTTTGCAGAGAAATCCCTGGGGCCTCCTCTGTGCCCGTGATGAGCACACATAGAGCAGCATGCAGAGCCCTGATTAGCCTGGGGCCTGCTGCTCGGCTTACTCTAGAAAATGCTGCTGTGTGTGACCCCGTGCCTTTGGGAATTCTTTCTGGCCTTATGTGTTCGAACCAACCTTCTCCCTCTCTCGTTATTCAGACCCACAACCCCAGTGAACAGTCTGACTTTCTCATGGCTGCCCAAACGCATCGCCCCACCTCTGCTCACGCCGCTCTTCCCTCATGCCACTCTGCCGGTCTGGCTTGTCCTTTCCATCTTGGCTTTGGAAGAATCCTGCCCATCCTTCAAGACTCAATTCAAATATTAATGCTTCACTAATCCTTGCCCTAGAAATTGATCTCTACTTTTTTTCCTCTCAAGCTCCGTTATCATTTCTATGCCCAGCACAGACCTTATCTAATTCTGCCTTGCACAATAAATATTTATGGGCAGGTTTTTCCCTCTCCCACTTACATCATAACTTTGTGTTGTACAAATTTCTTGCCCATCCTGAAGATTTAAAAAAAAAACTTAAACTATTCATGCATGAGGTCTATTTTTTATTGAACAGGAGCAAACAATGTTTGCAGCAAGGATGCTGGGTGTATGTAATAGAAAATAATTAAGATTAAGCATAGAAGGACTCACACAAACCAACATCAGGCAATAACGAACACCAGACCAAATAACTCCTTGGATCATGTACAACTGTGAAAGGTTTTTTTGTTTTGTTTTGTTTTGGTTTTTTGGCGTAATTCCTGCTTGAAGTCATGGTGCTGAAATGCCCAGTATGCTGATGCTTGAGAGGCCTGGGTGACAGATGCAGAGCTCACCTGGCTTGGGGTTCCTCTCTGTCCCCAGCAGCCTCAGGAAACAGCACAAACACACACAGCTGGTTTATTTCCCACCTGTTTATGGGAGTGGTGATGGAGATTCAATTTCCCTGGAGGTGCTAACCCCGCTCTCCTTGTTATTTCTATCCCAGCCCTGGACCCATCCAAGGACCCCTGCCTGAAGGTGAAATGCAGCCCGCACAAAGTATGTGTGACCCAGGACTACCAGACGGCCCTGTGTGTCAGCCGCAAGCACCTGTTGCCCAGGTAAGGCGGGGAAGGGTGTGGCTCGAAGTTAGGGGTGTTCTGTGGCTGGTGGAACTGAAGCAATCAGGCTCGACTGGGCTCAGGATGGACGGAAGAGAGAAGAGCGTGTTTGCCACCATTTTAAGTGGTACTCAGGTGGTATTAAGGATCACAGGTTGCAAGCTCAGGATTACAAAAGGACAGCAGTCTTTTTAAAATTATTGTTGTTGTTGTTGTTATTTGTTATTAAAAACATGTTGGGGTGTTTTGCCTGCATATGTCTGTGTATCATGTGTGTGCCTTGAATCCCCATCTTAACAGAAAAGCCCCTTTTTGTCACCACTTCATGTTCCCCAAGTGACCCTGTCATCCAGGTCCAGGAAGCTGACACCCAAAAGAGCAGAAGGAGGCCCTGTCTTCACTGTTCCGGCTGCTGATGACAGTCTGAGCATGAGGAAGCAGGCCTTTCAGAAACTGGAGCCTCCTACAGCTTGCCTTGGCTTTATTAGCTCCAGTGTGACACCCTGGGCTGTGCTGCAGGGTGCTTCCCCTCCATAGTTCATGATGGTGGCCTCTGGAGTTGGTCCCTTTGGTTCTTCCTCCTGGGGCGTGCTGTCTTTTCCCCCTCAGTGGCTTCCTCTGAATAGTGCCCTGTCCCACCTGGGAAATCAATGCTGGCATCAGAACAGAGCTTCTCACGTCCAGTGGCCCTCTGCCTCTGTCTACCCTATGTCAGGTGCCTGTGACCACAGACTCCGCCACCAGGATCCTGTGTCCGGCACCACTTTCAATGTTGTTTTATGTGCAGTCAGCATTTGTGTCTATAAGGCCCAGATAAAAAGTGCTGAGTTGTGTGTGTGTGTGTGTGTGTGTGTGTGTGTGTGTGTGGCTGTTTCCTAGATTGGCACTTCTTCCAGAGTCAGATGGGCCCTGCCCTTAAGCGTGGTTGATAGATCTTAGTAGTCACTCCATTGAAGAAAACTGGGTTTCCCTCTTCCAGCAGCTACCGATGGCAAATAGCTTCTTGGCTAAGGGTGTGGCTCGCGCCTACTTCCTCTTCTCTGTGCTGGGATTTTACCTTAATCACGTGTGGGTCATTACTGAGTGGGATGTAAAAATGATTTTGTTGGTATCAGGTGAAGCCTTTTTAGGTACTTACACTCCAAGAAAACCCTTGTGATTTCTGTGCTTTAGGACAGAGGAGCCCCATAAGCAGCAATCAACAGAATGTTCTTGGGGATGATGTTCCAGGTTATTCAGCCATTCGGTCTCCGATATATGTGTGTGCACATATGTGTATGTATGTATGCACGGATATATATGTTGGAGAACCCCCTCACATGCCCTTCCCTGGAATTTGCAGAAATACCAAATGAAAAGATTTTTAGTCTTAAATTCAAATGCATTTGAGACCAAGGCAGCCACCTTGGTAGTCAGCCATGTCCAGGAAGCACCACCGTGTTTCCCTGGGCACACCACACCCTGAGCATCACTCCCAGATTGTGTGGGAAGTACAGTCTCCGCCTCCTGTATCCATAAAATTACAATGGCTTTGTGCACGGATTCAGGGATGAGACAAATGTGGGTTCAATCCCTTGTTAGGTCCTCCATGCCTACGTAAACTTGAGAAGTAAACTGATGAGACCACATTTGAATTTCTTCATCTGTTAAATGGATTTACTGTGAAGACACAGCACATTTTGTGTGAAAGTTCAATAAAGGTGATGGTGTATCAAGGTGATTTAATGCCAATGCCAGCCGTTCTAGCAATTAGTAAAACAATTATCATAATAGTAACCGTTGTTTGAATACGTCTGGAAGCTCAGCCAGCGCCCTCCTTCCCAACTGCATATGTTCCTGAGAGAGAAGCAACTTCCCCTTGGTTTTCTATCCCTTCCCCCCAGTCTGAGTGTGCTGCCTTCAAGCCCTTGAGTGGGGTCTCAAGGACTGTGGTGACATTTCTGCTGTCACGTTGTGATTTGCAACAGGGAAGTCGCAGATCATGACTGCATCTCTGATATTAGGGCCCTGCTCATTACTAGAAAACAACTCCAGAAGGTGCTTTGGCTAAGATGGTGCACCCTCTTCCTTAACAGGAGTGGGGAGGTGGCCTGGCCCTAGGAGGCCCGTGTGTGGTCACTGTGGTTGTTTTACCAAATATCTCTCTCAGCAGTAGGGTTTCACAGTCCTCGATGGTAGCCAATTGTGTAACTCCCCAGAGAGCCTTGGATGGCTTCCCAGATGAAACATCTGTCCTTCCACATTAAACTTCAGGGGTCCCCTAGAGTCAGGACAGATTATTGACAGCTCTATTTATTCCTCAATCAGGGAAGTGCTTTTTTATTCTGCAAAACATCTGTAGACAAGGCTGCTAGCCAAGCTGGGCCCTTGCAGCTCAAGGGGAAAATCTTACTTCTAGACATTGAGAAGCTGCTGACAGACCAGGAGGCAGCTTGGAGACCCCAGTCGATGAGGAGGACCCAGATGTAGGCTGGCTTGCACGTAGACTAGAGGGCAGGGTCAGGGAGAGGCCTTGGGCCTGGATGGCCTGCAGAGCTTAAGTGGCTAAAGAAAGTCCTGGGAGCACAGATCTGTGGCCACAGTATTCCAGGGCTGACAGAACAGTTTGGGTGGGTGGTGGAAAGAAACTTGGCCAGTCAGGCCTCCCTCTGTAGAGTCTCCCCAACCTGGTGAGGTGATCTGTAGGGGACCCTTCGGCTCTATGCACAACCTTCTCAGAGAATTCTGTAAATCCTTTCACTTCTTCTTGCTGTTAAGCAGCACAGTGGGTGTGGGAAGAGGTTGGTTCACCGCCATAAGCTCCTGCTTCAGTCTCCATGAGATCACTTGGGCACCACAGAGTACTGCCTGTGCTCAGGATGGCATCTCTTTGATGACCTAAAAGTTCTCAAGTCTACATTTTGGATGCTTACTCTAGAAAATATTAAAAATAAATAGGAAGTAGGTAATGGCCACATTGTTGAAATATAGCTACTAAAATATTTCAATATGTTTTGTCTAGTCTTCTGTTTTTTCTTTTCTTGTTGCTGTTGTGGTTGTTATTGTTGTTAAAATCTGTTTATTTTATGCATACTAGCATTTTGCCTGTATGTAAATGTTTGCACCACACTGTGTGCCTAATGTCCTCAGAAGTCAGAAGATGGCATTGGATCCACTGGAACAGGCCCTATGTGGGTGCTGGGAACCAAACCGGTTCAATGGAAGAGCAGCCAGTGCGGGTTACTGCTTCAGCCCTTGGTTTGGCTTCTTGACTTGTTTTTGTCAAGACTTTTTTAACCAATAGTCTATATACTATATACACTTTGTGTTGATGTGGATACATGAATACTTTATGGTACTGTAAACCATGCTTAGAATTTTTAATTACATAGCACACTGTATTAAAATTTAACTTGAGAGGCGGGTCACATTTGTAAGCACACACACACTAAGTCTATAAAACTTTCAAAGGAAAAACCTGTCCTTGGTTTTGATGAAGACTTCCTAGGTGTGGCATAGCAAATGAGATTGTACCAACACTTACGGTGTCAGATGTTCTGTACCTATATCAAATGTGTGTGTGTGTGTGTGTGTGTGTGTGAGTGTGTGTGTGTTAAAGTCCAGACATGCTGCGAGAAGATATTTCAGAGGGTTAACTTTACATTTGTACATGTAAAAGCACTCTTATATATGTTTGTATCAACTTCATTTAGAGTCAAGATAGTAAGGAACTCAAGGTGAAGTTATCAGCCAGTTGTGGCATTTCCATTATAATCAATACTATTCAGCAATAAACATACATAAGCTATTAATATATCAAACGATCACATGATAATCAAATAGCAAAAAGGATCACACTCAAGTAGACAGTGTGACAATCCCCATTTCCTCCCTTCTGGGGCCAAGTGAATTAAGAGACACTGACTACCTGTGGTGACAGAAAGCATACTAGTTGCCTGGGGACAAGGACAATCTGAGAGTGTCTACATGTGAATGGCTACACATTTTATAGCTCATGGCCATAAGGCAGATCCCTTGGGAAACAGAGAAGTCAGACTCCATCCTGGGATGCCAGAGACTCCATTTGTAACTGAGTTTACTAGCAATGGGAAGGGGTGTGTTAGAACAACATCTCATTATTCATTCTTGTCATAGTTTCTTTTTTAAAAAATCCTCTTGGGTATTTTTAAGTAGAATATTGTCAAGGGGACAGAGCCAACAGAGTGCCCTGGCAGCAGGGTATCTCTGTTGGTGGGGAATTATTGTTTCAAATCTGCTGCTCTGTGGAGGTGGGTGGAGGAGGAGGAGGAGGTGGGTGGAAGAGGAGGAGATGGGGGGAGGAAGAGGAGGTGGGGGGAGGGGAAGGAGGTGGGGGGCTCCCTGCAGAGGGCTGAACATTGATTTTTACCTCTCTCTTACCATTGATTTTCATTTGGAGAAGAGAAAATTGAAAGCATTTGTTTGGGGCCTTCCAGACAAACCATGTTCTCTGATTCTGCCGGAGTGCAGCAAATAGGGGGGAGCAGGCGTCGGAATGGAACTTGCAATATCTAAGTGGACCCTTCAAAGCCTTGGGGAGCTGTGGGAACTCATCTATTTTTAAGTAAGGAGCGAGAGACAGCCCAACTCCCCAGAGGGCTGGGCCCTCTAATATAATGGCCCTTCATCCCCGCTTCCTTCCTATCTGGAATAACAGCTAATTCTCTGCGCCAGCAAAAGAATTTAGATGCCATCGAGGCTTCGGGTATACAGTAGACCAATCTCAGAGTTTTCTCTCTTTTATGTGAACTTGAATAAAAAGAATCAAAGTGTTTGAGGTCAGAGAGAAACACATCACAGGATGTGCCTCAAATACCAAAACTCTCAGAGGATATTTGAAAGTATGAGGGTATTTCATCTCAGTTTTGTTTTACAACAAAGCACTGCCTCCCACTACAGGGGCTTTGAACCGGTTGATTATACATACACATAGCTGTGGAGGCTCAGAAGGCACATGGCCACGTGGAAGGTTCCAGGCTCCCGGGTGCTTGGCTGGCTCTCTGATGCTTCCTTCATCAAGGCATAGCGCCGTGTCTTAGAGACCACCTTCATTACTAGGAAACTGCGCTGATGTGACTTGGGTCCCTTCTGTGAGGGACCACATGCTGCCTTGGCTTCTGTTTTAAGCTCAGAGGCTCTTCTCGGGCTGGGTTTGGGTCTGGGAAGATCTTGCTATTATTCCTCTATTGGTTATTCAAGCATCACAGCTATGTTTGGGTTCACCCTCATGGGGGTCCATCTCTTTGGTAAACAGAAAAGGCTCCACTGTGGTCTGTCATCTGGCAAAGGCACGCCATTTGTATATGTAGACCTCATGCCAAGTACAAACTATGGAAGAGAAGGAGAGGGAAGTGCAATGCTTCAACCCAGGACTGGCTGGCTGCTTACTGTGTTTCAAAGCACTTTGCATGGATGGATCTCACAGCTGTTTGGCAGGTCTGTGTTATGTACCCCAGGTGACTGAAGCTGCTGCTCAGGTTCCATAAATAATTGTCCCAATTGCACATGGCCACTGAGGGGCAGATTTTCATCTGTGTGCAGTTCCTCACCCTGTGTCTATGTCACACAGCAGCAACTGGAGATGTAGTTGGGAAGGGGTACCCAAAGATGATCGTCAAGGGGACAATCACTGTTCTCCTGGTCCCTGAGGTCCAGCCATCCGGAATCCTCAACCCCTTTCCTAGTACCTGCCCTTATCAAGCAATCGGTCTGGAGGCTGGTATTAAACCTATTTCCTCCCTTCTATGCCCACACCCATTGGTCCAGTTTCCTTCTTATCCTTCCCCACTTTTGCAGTATTCATCTAAAGCACATGTCCCTTAACTGTAGAGATGCTGTGTTAATTTAAACCTGTGAGATCTTACAACAGAGACACTGCCCATCCGTGCCCAGGATGCGGCCTCGCCTGCTCCTGGCGTCCTCCCTGGGCACAGTTTTGTAGCCCAAGCCCATTGTTTTCCTTCCTCTATGGAACCGGAGGCCCTGATTGGCTGATCCTGTTGACAAGGGCAGTAGAGAGTAAAAAGCAATCTATGTCAGAAATGTGAATAATTGCATGGAATTTTTCGTCCCCTGGAGCAAGGGACAGCATGTGAGACATGTGAGGCAGACACTGTACTGTAAGGTATGTGTCACATCGCAAGGCAGATTCACAAAGATATAATGGTTTGGTTTAAATTCTTTGTTTCTTGAGAATTTCATACAGGAGTAATATACTTACATCATTTCTCCCCCTCCTTCTTACCTTCAACCCCTCTCACATCTCCCTCTTAAATTCAAGATTTCTTCAGTTATTATTACACACACACACACACACACACACACACACACATACACACACACCCTTCTGAGTTTATTTAATGTCCTGAGTATGTATTTATGTCTAGGATGACCACTTTGGATTGGGTGAACTTTCGGGAATTCATTTCTAGAGAAAATGGATTCTCCCCTCCTCTGCTGCACCTGTGGGGTGGGGAGTGTAACTTTCCTTCATCCCGATGTCCTGTCACCTGGTGGTGTCACTACACAGGTCTTGCTGAGGTCACCACAGTTTCACAGGTTCAGCTTCTCTGCCATATGTGGAATATTCCATCCCCAGTAGGCATCCTGGTCCTGTGACAGGTTCAGCTTCTCTGCCATATGTGGAATATTCCATCCCCCAGTAGGCATCCTGGTCCTGTGATTCTGATAACGTTCCCTCCCCTTCTTCCTTGATTTCCCCAGCCTGGTTACGAGTTGTAGTGTAGATTATCAGTTGGGGCTGGCTACCCTATCCCACTTGTTTCCTGCATTTGACCAGTTGAGTAACTTTGTAACAATCACCATCTGCTGCAGAAAGATGTAGCCAGATCTACAAAGATGCTCTTAATTAACAAAAGCACGTTTTCTGGTACAATGTGGCACCCTCAAGTTGTCTTTCCTTGTCCCCCTTCTCTTAAAAGCCATCCTCTCAATGCCACCCGAAACTGGCTGGGTAGGACAGGCTTAGCTGCCACAGGGTCCTAGTGAGTCTAGTAGCTTGGTGAGGCAGCTTTGGGGTGTGGCCCTCATGGGCAAGAACTCTGCCTCATTGTTAGCCCCTTTCTAGGTTTCCAGAATTCACTGCCTGCAAAAGTGGGTTCATCTGTCCCGTTGACTAAAGCACTGGCTCCTGGTCATTCTTTCTTTGAGCCATTTCCTGTCTATAGGAGATGAGGGATGTTTTATGGTTGGCTTCCTAGGATGTGCATGTGCCCAGATGTTAAGAAGCCCAGCATCTGTGGTTTCCTGGTAGGGCACAGGGTTGTTTAAGGACACCTTCCCATTTCCTGCTTCTGCGTCTGATGAGCTCCGGCTCTGAATGCTGCCTCAGATGTTGGGAGTATAGGTGCTGTGTCTGCTTATTGAGTAATGTACCCAGTGGCAAATCTCTACCTTCGGAATTCAGTGTGTGAGGAAACAAGGGGCTGAGGTGGGTGTGCCGTTTTGAATAGATAATCACTGGGTATGGGTTCCTTGTGGGATCCTGTCACTGCTGAGGGTACACAGGTGTGGATCACATGACCACACTCACACATCTGCCCCTGCTCATTGTGAAATAAACAAGTTTGAGCACCCTGTGGTAAGCTGAAGTTAATGCTCATCATCCATCCTAAGGACACAGGTTATTTGGGCAGATTAGCAGTCAGGTAGGCCCAATACATGTAGTCACCCAAAAGACATGAACGGAAGTTATAAGGTTGAAGTTTTTCCATTTTTCCTCCTTTCTATTTTGGTTTCCTTAAATGAGCTCTTCTTCCTGTATTACCATCAATCTACTTTGGACCTCCGATCCTCATCAGGATTCCCCACTTCTCTGCTTTCAGTTCCAGTGTTTCACACCAGCTTAATCCAACCAGTGAACCACGAAAGACATTCTTATGGGTATCAGACACTGTAGTAGAACCCAGTCTGGGCACTGACCTTACAGATCCTTGGACCAGAAAACAGGATCAGGATGAATAGATGAACTCTCAAGACTATCTTTAGAAGGACTCTGGGTTTTAAATAGAATGTTCCCAAGCTAATGTTCTGTCTTTAATGTTCTTTGTGGAGGGGTGGGCAGAGGGAAGGCCCTCATGCACAGAAGGACAAGAGAGATGATGTTAATTAGTTTGAGGACCTTGGTTCTGTTCCAGTGCTTACTCCTGAGTGAGGCTTTTCACGAGTTCACATTGAACCTGTACGCTTCCATTATCAGGTGAGAAAAGGACTCCTGGCAGCCTGCCTTGCCTCTGATGATTTCAAAGATACAATGCTTTCCAGTGAGCCATAGGGCGAACTCCAATGGGTGATGCCGGTCTAATGACTGGGCTATGTCTTAGCGTGGCCGTGAGAAATCCTAAAGCAGAGACAAGGTGGTGGGGCTGCCCTCCTGTCTGGGTTGAGATCCATTGTCTTGCTGTGTACTAGAATGATACTGGGGGAAATGGGAACAGTGAAAGCCGGGGCTTAGCTTGTTCTGGCAGTGACTTTGATAGTCCTGATGTACACGCTTGTGACAGTAAGTAAGGTCAAGGGTATTAATTCATGTGCTACTACACTGGAGGTGGTAATGATGCCTTTATTCAGCAAACATATGTAGGTACCTTTCTCTAGACACCACACTGTGTGTTTAGAATTCTGTGATAAAGGAATGTCGTCAATCCTTGTAGATATTAAAGTCTATTAGAAAAGATGGTTAGAATGCTGGTCACTTCCATTTGATTGAAGAGGGGAGACCTCATGACACCGGCAAGAGTAGGGGAAAGTATTCTTGGTAGAGGGAACAGAGGCACAGGCATCTGAGTGAGGAGGGAAGAGAAGGGTCCTGCTGTTCCAAAGGAAGCAGCTTGTACTGGGAGAAAAGGCAATGGAAGGTGTAAACCCGGAAGGAAGGCAGAGCTTTGTCACATAGTGTCCTGATGGCCACAGACAGGCTTGCTTCTCAGCCATGTAGAATGGATAGCTGTGTAGCTTTAAGATGGAGAATCTGTATTTTAGAAAAGACTGAATTTCCTTGAATTCTTACTCTTTAAGGCTGACTCTGTGTTGTATGGGAAAGTTGTTGGAGGTGTGTGTGTGTGTGTGTGTACTTGTCTGTGTGTATGTATGAGAATTATGTGGGGTGTGTGTGTGATGTGTGTGGTGGGGTGGTGGTGGTGGTGGTGATGTGTGTGTGTACTTGTGTGTGTGTATATATGTATATATGCCTGTGTGTGATGTTTGTGGTGGGTGGGTGTGAAGTGTGTGGTGGGGGGGAGGTGGAGGTGGTTGTGGTGTGTGTGTGTGTGTGNGAGAGAGAGAGCACGCGTGCGCGTGCAGAAATCCTAACCATCTACATGTTGAGCTTGGGTTCTAGTGGAGGAAGGTAAAGTCATAGATGCATCACTCTAGCTGAGAAAGTGCACAGTCCCACTACACACAGCTGCAGTTGTAAGGAGGGAGTGACTCTTACAGATGCAGCTGGAGCATCTACAAGAAGGATTGGTAGAAGCTGGAGAAGGGGACAACAGTAGTCAATAGTAGTTGGCAGCAGGCAAAGAAACTGACTCAGACAATACAGTGACCGATTTTGGCATGTGGTGTCAATATTGACGGCTGTTAAGTGATAATTCTCCCCACAAACCCATCTTACATGGAAGAGCCTCTCTGTCCTCAATCTATTTTTCTGCCCTGAATCTCCACTCATGAATTCATGAGTCTGAACCCTACACCATGACATCATAGTAAGTAAATCAGTGTGCAGTACATGGGGTCCAAAATACAGTGAACATGCAGCAAACATTAGTCTCTTAGGCGAGAGTCAGATTCCCCAAGAGCGGCGAGATGGGACCATACATAGTGACTGTCCTCCTCAGAGATCTCAGAATTAACGCAAGTTCAAATGTGCGGTGTTCTAGATCATAGCATTGTTGCCTTCATCTCTTTGACTCCTGTAAGAGAATGCTGGAGGCTGGATAGCTTATAAACAAAAAAAATTTTGTTTCTTAGATTCTTAGAGCTGTAAAATTCACAGCAGATACCATGTCTGGCATAATCCATTTCCTGGTGTTTAGAGGTTCTTTTTTCTTTCTTTTTTTTCTTTTTCTTTTTCTTTTTTTTAGTCAGGCCCTCACATGGCAGGAGAAGCCACTGATACTTCCCCAGCCTCTTTTTGAAGTAAATCCAGAGCTGGAAAATGCTCAGTGGTTAACACTGCTTGCTGCTCTGGAAGAGGATTTGGGTTTAGTTCCCAGTATCCACACTGGGCAGCTCACAACCACCACCAACTCCAGCTCCAGGATCATCTAGGTACCGCTCATCCTCAGGTGCCTGTTCATGAGTCTATGAACTAACACAGGCGCTTCCTGAAAAGATGCTGGGACAGAGCTAAGGGGCTCGACAAGCATTCTTTCCCAAAGAGAAGAAACCATAAAAAAGGGGACAATAGAGCCAGCTCCCACAAAACAAACTAGATGCCGAGTACATGCTTTTAACCCAAACCCTGAGTTGGGTGGATGTGGGAAAACTTGTCTAATTAAGGCCAAAGTCCAGCATGACCAGCATAGCCTCTGAGCTTAGCAGCAATGTGGAGGACGCCCTTCATTGGCAGGGCTTCTCCTCTGACCTTGTCTGGGGACTTATAAGCCCTGACACACACCTCTACCTGAAGAATGTCATGTGACCTTACTTCGATTACAGGATCAATTTCCTTTCTCCTGATAAGAACCCACTCAGCCAGCACCTGAGATTCCTGAAATGCTTCCCCATGTTAACGAGGCATTTCAGTTACCCCAAAGTCCCCAGCCAATGACCTTTGCCCATCCCAAATGTTCCTACCCTCAATCCCCCAAAACTTTGTAAGCCTTGAATCACCCCAAGTAAAGTTGGTCTGCCTCCTGATAGAAGGTCCCAGTCATTCACCTTACGGATTCACGGGGCTTTTAAATTCCTGCCCCCCCACCCCACCCAATTCATCATCTCTGCTTCCACTGCCCTTGTGGACTGCATCAGTCAACAATCAATGAGAGCAGAGAGAACCACAGGTGGAGACAGGGTAATCTCTGAGGCTTGCTGGCTTCTAGTCTAGGTGAATAAGCATCAACTCCAAATTCAGGGAAAGACCTTGCCTCAAATGACTAGATAGAGAATTCTAGAGGAGAGCCTGAGGCTCCCTTGTAGCCTCCACATTCACAGCCACACACACATATGTGTGTATGTATGCATATTCACACACACACTAAATAATAATACATACATACTTTTAAAAGACAACATCATTTTGAACTTGTTGCTCTGACTTTAAGGTCCACTTGGACAGAGCTCCTGCCAGAGGTTCCCTGGGGCAGTCACCTCACCTCCTGGACTCACATGGTCATAGTATTGCCCCTCTCCAAGCTTTGATGGGAAAGGGCTGGGCCCTGAGGAGCCAGGTACCACCCCTTTCTCAGAATGACTCTGTCAGTAGGGTTCTTGCCTTTGGCCCCCTGGTCTGGCAGTTCACACCTCTGGATCTTTATAGGTTTGTGGGTGATGTGTTAATGAACACTGATATAATGAAGGCTCTTTATGGTGGTCCCATAAGGCCAGCAGGGGCTCCTGCACCTTGAGCTGGGATGGGAAGGTAGCTGGAATGCTTTCTTAGAGGACATTTTGGGCAATAACTCTTGGCTTCTGTTTTCATAGCTAGTTAATCTTCCCATTTCCTTCACGTCACTTAGTTTCTGTTAGCATGCTAACCCATACCCTCGCGTTAACCAGGAGTTTTAGCCAGACTTTTAGCTTTTTCTCTTTACATAAGCCAAGAATGTTGCAGATCTTCAAGTTCAGATGCCTTTCAGTGAACATTTCAGACTTTAAATCATGCCACATAGAGCAGTCCGGAGGAAGTAGGCTAATCTCTCAGTGCTTGGCTTTCGTATTTTGCCAGCCAAATATCCACTGTCAGTGTTTCCAAGTTCTGCCTTCCAAAAGGATTAAGACGTAAGCACTGGACAGCCAAGCTCTTTGCCACTTTAGAAGGACTATGACCTTTCCTCCAGTTTCCCGTAGCATGTTTTCCATTTCTACTTAAAACCTCATCAGGACAGTACCCTTGTCTGGATCCCACCAAAGTTATGTTCGGGTATCTGAGGTTTTCTTTGAAAAGACCAGGGCTTTCTGCGAAGCTGTCTTCTTGTCCTATTGCCTTGTCAGAGTTTCCATAACAACCCAGGTCTGATAATAGGGCTTTTCCTGGCTTGAAGGCTTCCAGACCTCTTCTAGCCTCACCTGTTACTGGGGTCAGAGCCTCTTCTCCAGTATAGGTCGGTCTCATTACAGAGGCACCGCGCTTCTTTACACCAACTCTCTGTCATAAACAAAGCACCGTAAGCTAGAGGTGGCTTTTACACAGTACAGAAAAGACACTTCCAGTTTAAGGACGGGGAAGTCCATGATGCAGGTTCCAGAAGCCTGGGGGTCTGGTAGGAGTCTGTTCCTCATAGACAATACCTTCTTGTTGGGATGTCATGAGGTAGAAGGGCTCTCTGTGGTCTCTTTTGCAAACTCTCTAATCCTATTCATGAAGATGAAACATCCTTTGATCTAATCACCCCTCCCAAAGGTCTTATTCCAGGTGGGAGTTAGAACTTTCATACATGGTTTAAGGAAGGGCACACATTCGGTCTACTGCGCTTGTCACTCATACTAAGTTCTACTCTGATTATACAGTTTCCTCTTTGCTAGGTGTGGTAGTTTAAATGAGAATGAACCCCATGGGTTCCTATGTTTGAATGCTTGGCTCCCAGTTGGTAAAACTGTTTGGAAAGGATTAAGAGGCGTGGCTTCATTGGAGGAGGTGCCTCACTGGAGGTGGGCTTTGAGATTTCAAAAGCCTATGCTAAGCTCCTTTTCTGCCTTCTGCTTGTGGATTGGGATGCAAATCTCTCAGCTTCTACTCTAACAGAATACCTGCTTGCCACCTCGGTCCCTGCCAAGGGGATAATGGACTAATTCCAGAATCTGCAAGGATGCCCCCCTCCCCAGTTAAGTGTTTTCTTCTATGAATTTCCTTGGTCCTGGTATTTCTTCACAGCAATGGAACAGTAACTAAGACATCATGTTCCTCTCAGTGGTAGAGCCCAGATCCTCTCTGTGTACCAGCTCTCTGAGGACACAATCCACTTGCTTCATGTCTCCTGTGCCTGATTCAGGATGTGGCATGTGATAGGTGTTCACAAATATTTTGTAGGCAAATGGGTCAGTTAAGGGAGAAGCTAGAGAAGTGAAATTGGGATAATTTGCTTAATTAAGAACTGGGAAAATCAGCTGAGTTACAAAGTGGTGCCCAAGGGGAGGATAACTGTGACGATGTGAGAACAGAGCCACTCCCCCGTGTTTCCTGTACAGAAATCGCCACATAGCAGCGACAGTTTGTTCTCTGGGAAGAGCTTGATTCCAGGGCACTGCCCCTGAGTGATCTGTGACCTACTTCTCTCTAGAGCTATGCCCCTATCTGACCTGTGACCTATTTCTCTCCAGGGCTTTGCCCTTGTCTGACCTGTGACCTACTTCTCTAGGTTCTTGTCTCATTGCCCTTCCTGTCTCTGTGCATAGTGACTAGACACACTTAAAGGTCATCTTCCCTCTGGAGCTGTGGGACAAGATGCCGTCTGTCTCTCAGAACTTCCAGTTTGTGTTCCTCCTGGTGCTGTGGAATGACCTCTGCACACCCACCTTAAGAGAGGAGGCAAGGCAAGGAACTGGCACTGAGAGTTCTCCATTCCGGCTGTCTGTGGCAAGCCCTGCATGGTCTGCCTACTCCTGAGTCCTCATAAATGCTCAACTTTCATTCTTAAGGACTGCTCGACCAGGAAGCTCGTAGACTCCAGACTCTGTTTCTAAGGCTGGACTTTTTAATCCCTTGGCCTAGGGCATTTGCCTTTCTAGCTCCTAAGAAGAGCAGTGACTGGTAACCCGAGGCCTTGCCACCTACCTAGCAGCAGAAAAGCTGGAAGTGGTGTCAGCAGGTCTAAGATTAAAAACTTAGAATGGAGGGCTGACAGATGGGATGCCTACCTCCCCAAGGGGTCTCAGGACTGTGGCCGCCACTCCCTACCCTCAGTGAGCCCAACATATACCTGTAAACCAAGTAGACAGAGCCACGATGAGATAGGATAGTTGCCTATACCTATTCTCCAATTGAGCAGTTTCTTCAGGTACCAATTTCTTCCCCTTCCGTGGCAATTCTGGAGAATGACCCAGTAGTGATGGTTTGTGGGTAACAGGGTGAGGCTGCTGGTTGTTACTCAAACGCCATGTCACAACCAGGCTAGTTTGTTCTTAAGCATGTCGTGTGAGTTCTGTCTTGTGGAGTGGGCTTTGAATACAATTAGGAAAAGGTTGGTTATTTTCACACCAATTACACCACAACTATACCAATGGGTATATCTTGCCATCAGTCAGTGCTCATAGGGTTCATGACTGGGTAAGATGGTGGATGACTCTCCTTCCCTGGTAGCATGCATAGACCCTTTCTTCACTATCAACTCCAGCCAATGGGGACGAAGCTCTCAGGACCAGCTTGGTTTCTTCACAACCTTTCACTTAATTCTACACTAGTTTTAGCCAGTAATAGGGTCTTTCCTGTCAAGCTCTTGGGGTTATCAGGAACAATGAAATTAGTAGTCTTCTAGAGAAGTCTATGGAACCCCACAGACCAAGAACTTGAAAAGAGGTAGTTCATGCCTACTACTGATCTTTTATGGCTTATTGCACTTGGGTGAGGGGCTGCCTCTCCCCCCGGTTGTAGGATAATGCCATTGAAACCTCTTTACATATATATTTTAGGGAGATTCCACAGTTCTAATTTTCCATATAGTGTTTTCAAGGGTCTTTAGTGTTGATTCTCTTTCTCCAGGTCCCTCCTCTACCCTACCTTTTCCATTTCAACTTATTGAAACATTACCTGGGCCCCCAAACCCAGGACTGGCTAGGTCCTAGGCTCTACAGGAGTACTTAGTTCAAGTATTCTGCTGAATGAGCAGTACACTTGTGCTGGCTGGTTTTATGTCAACTGTACAGGAGCTAGAGTCATCGGAGAGGAGGGAGCCTCAACCGAGGAAATGTCTCCCTTCATAAGACCAAGCCTGTAGGACATTTTCTTAATTATTGATTGATGTAGGAATGCCCAGCCTATTGTGGGTGGGGCCACCCCTGGGCTGCTGGTCCTGGGTTCTATAGGAGATCAGGCTGAGCAAGCCAGGGGAGCAAGCCAGTAAGCAGCACCCCTCCATGGCCTCTGCATCAGCTCCTGCCTCCTGGTTCCTGCCCTAGTTGAGTTTCTGCCCTGCCTTTCCTCAGTGATGGACTGGAAGTGAAAGCATGGCTCATCACAGCACTAGGAGCCCTAACAGGGACAGCAGTAAACGTTATTATACCTGTAGATTAGGGCGTTCCTCAACCTTCACTAGAGGGGCTTCTCTCTGCATTAAGTGGTGACTAATACAGAGACCCACAACTTGTCAGAGTGCAGACACTCAGACTGTGGTTTGCTCAGCCCAGAGTGCGATGTCTGTGTCATACTCCTTCCTTACAAGGGGTCAGGGATCATCATGGGCGGAGTTGGAAGAAAGATTGTAAGAGCCTGGGGAGGTAGATGTCTGTAACAAACCAGTATCAGCCAGGCATGACTGGTCAGCTGTGTACGTGATCCTCACTGTGGCTAGGGCAGCTTGTGTAAGGCCATCACAAGACAAAGCCAGATAGAATTCCATTATGAGCAGGGGAGGGGATCTTGAAGTCCTACCCTATCTGAGGAGATATTGGCAGTTGATAGCCTCTGAGGAGAGATGGGAGATGGTCCCATCCTCCTTTGTGTACAGGTAACAACACTGTATTGACTCAGTAAGTGTTAAACAGAACAAAACAAACAAAACAAAATGAGAAAAACCAAAACACATGAGATTGAGAGAGAAAAATAAGAATAAGGGATAGGAGAAGGATAGATTTGATCAAAACCCATTATAGGCATGAATATTAAATAAAATGTTTTAAAAAGACCTGTCATGTTGCTAATGCCACCCCTCCCTTTGGCTGACATTTTCCATACTAAGTCAGGTCACATGCAGCCCCTACCAGGGCAGAATGCCCCGCTGCTGGTGACCAAGAAACAAAGGCAGGCATTCGGTTTTTTGTTTTGTTTTGTTTTGTTTTGCACACGCTCCTCTCATGATAATTAATTGGCCCCAAGAAATGCAAGGCAATGTTTTCTAAGATTGTAACAGCAGAGTCCAGGGTGGGAATGCACATGCCTTCGAAATCCTGGTGCACAGACCTCTGCTTGCAAACACTTAGCTGGAGTTGTGTCAGCAATATCCTCCCAATCTTCCTGTGCTGGAGAAGGTGGGAGCGGAGTGCACATCAAGGGAAGTCACGACACGGCAGGCCCTGGGCTTGCTTGTTATAGTTGCCTTCTTACTTGTTGATTGCCAAGAGTTCTTCTACAGTCCAAAGGTTTAAAGATGGACTGCTCTCAGACCAAGAAAGAAGGTTCAGCGGGCAACATTAACAGTTTCTTTTCTTTCCAGAATTGGGAAGAAGTGGATTTTACAATCCCTTTTCCTAAAGGAATAAGGAACTGTCAACTCTGTTTACTCTGTTTTTTTTTTCCCCTTGGTGGCTTTGATTCCATTTTTTTCTTCAATTTTACTTTTTTTGTTTTTTATTTTATGTGTACGGGTGTATGCCTGCACGTATGTCTGTGAACTACATGTGTGTTGTATATATGGAGGTCAGAGGAAGGTGTCAGGTGGTCGTAGGTCACAATATGACTAAGACTTTGAACCCTAATCCTCTGGAAGAGCAGTCAGTGCCCTCAGGACTAAGCCAGATCTCATCAGATAGCTTGTATTCTGCTGACTTGGCAGTTTTTCCCAGTCAAGAACGATTGTCCTTGGGGTCTGTAAGTGTGTGTGTGTGGCGGAGGGGCAGGGCAGGTAGAGAACAAATGTACAGGTAGGTTTTTCATGTCTGCCCTGACAGCCAGGCTTAGGAGCCAGTTGATTTTTTTAACTTACAGCTGTACTAGTCTCTGCCCCCCAGAGCCCTCTGGCCATTGGCTATGATCTGTCACTCTCTTGGGTTGTCTCCAGAAGGCTGGTGGCATTTATATGACCAGTCAGGCTGCTGCTCATCTTCACCCAGTTGGGAAATACTGAGGATGTGGCAGGCTTTCACTCCTGGCCAGACCTGAGGGCAAATAGATTTGATTTGCAAGTCTAAGGAGACCTTGATTCAAGTAATGTCCCAAACTTCGAACCACCAGATGTCTGGGTTATAATGAAATGTCCTCCCTTTGGTTCTCTGTCTCTGTGTCTCTCTTTTTGTCTCTCTGTCTGTCTCTGTGTCTTTCTGTATGTGCTATGTGATCTTGCTCTTTCTGCATGTTCTCTGTGCGTGTGTGCACACATGTGATTGCACGTGCACTTTGAAGTAGCTTAGAGTCTCGTGGTGCTTACTACGTAGCCAAGGAAAGTCACTAACTCATAATCCTCCTGCCTCTGCCTCCTGAGCATTAGGAATACAGACATCAGGCACTATGCCTGGCTACGTTAACAATCTTTTTCTTCACACACACACACACACACACACACACACACACACACACACACGAATTCTATATGTTTCTAGTGTTTTTGAGATACGTATAAAAACAAAATCAGAGAGGTAGCAACCCTTGTGAGCAAACTCCCTCCTCAGAGACATGTACATGACACTAGTGATTGTTCTGAGCAGGCGCTGTAGAGAACGCATTGCTACACTGCTGTAGAGAATGCATTGCTACACTGCTGTAGAGAAC
>NC_034605.1:60246965-60251902 GCF_900095145.1 Mus pahari | reverse complement strand
CATTGCTACACTGCTGTAGGGAACGCATTGCTACACTGCTGGCTTTTGCTCTCCATTTCCTGCTCAGTGTCTGGCACACACTTGTGTTTGCCTCTGGATTCCTGGTTTGGGGTGCTTGTGCCTTCAGTTTTGAGATCTTAGCTTTAAAAGAGTCAAAATATTAATAATCAGATAGGATGGTGGCCTCTCTGTTTCCCCCTTGTGGCAGTGAGCACTTTGCTTCACCTCCCCCCATCTTCCTTCCTGTTCAGGGAGGGTTTTTTTTTTTTCCTTCTGTTTTGACAGTTGTAGCCTTTAGAAACATTTCCAGAAATAAGAACAAGCCAGGAGAGGTGAGCCCAGTTTCTTTAAGAATTCTTTAATAAATGTATTTCTCTTTTGGGCTTTAGGCCGATTAAACAAGCAGTATTCAGTCCTAAGAATTTAAACAATGGACAGTTACAGAGACACACCAAGCTCAGAGTCTATTGTCCTTGCCCTCCGCCCACCCTCTGTCCTTTCAAGGATGTGTCGTATAGTTGACGTGTCTTCTCACTCATTTTCAGTTTCCTTGTACAAGTACAGCTTGAGCGGTAGTTTCACAAATCCTAGTCTAAGCTGTCGACTCCTGTCATCTACAAGGAGTGGCTGCTGCATCCTCTGCTGCCATGGCCCTCCTGCAGTTCAGGTGAAGGGCAGATCGAAAGGGCTCATGATGAAGTGAGCCACAGTCGGGTTCCATCACTGTGAGGAGACACTGACCAAGGCAACTGTTGTAAGGGACATGGGGCAATGGGAAGAAGGACTCAGACCCGTCATACTGTGTGCCCAGCACTGAGGTCTTGTATGGCTGCATCCCACCCTGAATGGTCTAGATGAGGAGGGTGACAACTTGAAGGCAAACAGGATAAGACTGGCTTCTAAGTAGCATGGAGGAGGGTCTCAAAGCTCACCCAACAGTGACACACTTCCTCCAACAAGGCCACACCTCCCTAATAGTGCCATTCCCTGGGCCAAGCATGTTCAAACCACCACAGATTCCAAGATGCAAAGCTTGTGGTTGGTCCCAAATCTACTCTAAGACTTTTAAAGTCAAGGCTGTCATGTGTTTGAAAGTACTACAGGCTCCGACTGGGGCTGGCTTGCCTGGAGGGTGGAGCTGGAGGGTGGCTGTCTGCTTGATCAGGAGCCTGTTCATCCCATGTATCATGCCCAAGCCTTGATCTGAGATGCTTTGTGAATCTCACCCGACTCATCCAGACCACCCAGGGTGGGATGCAGCCACACAAGACCTTCCAGATGACTAAGTGGATACCTTCCACCTCACAGCTGGGCGGGCACAGTGTGATAGGTCCGAGTCCTCCCGTTGTCACAGGTCTGCTTTGCCTAGGAAGTCTCCCTGCTCCTTGTCCCTCCAGATTTCCCTCGTTCAATCACAATTGTCTCCTTCTTGGAGTTGTTGTGAGGAGTAAATAGGACAGTGCATAAAGATTGCCTGAAGCAATGACTGTCTGACTGTCACCCCTCAGAGCTCTTCATTGGCCCCACTATTTATTAGCAGTGGGTCATATCCATATCAATGGTGGCATATTGAAAGCCCTCAGTAAATGTTTAGCAGCTGTTCTCATTATCACAGTCCTGTCCCTTTACACTTCCAGCTTCCCTAAATGGCTTGTTTTTCATTCCCTTGAGTACTTAGTACCATAAAATATCATATAGCCTGGAGACACTGAGTACCTTGTACCATAGGGTACCACCTAGCCTGGAGATACTGAGTACCTAGTACCATAGCGTACCACCTAGCCTGGAGACACTGAGTACCTAGTACCATAGGGTACCACCTAGCCTGGAGATACTGAGTACCTAGTACCATAGGGTACCACCTAATATGGAGAGATAGTCTTTTTCTGTAGCTCGGTTACTTCATTAATGAATCTGGTCTTGTTTGGACAGGATCTCATATCTGGAATGTTCTTGACTTGAAAGGGGGGGCACTCTTAAGCTCTTGCATGCTGGGATGAGGACTCTGTCACATGGGAACCTTTCATAAATGACAAAAGTCATTATGCTGTTCCTGTGTAATTTTATAACACAGGATAATGACGGAAATAACCCTAACAACCGAGAAATCACAGCATCATTGTACATGACAGATTATTTCAATGGTTAACATGTTTTCATTTCAATTAACATTCATTATTTTGCCTCTGGTTCAAAATAGCCACCGTGTCAACAATCTGGGTATCTCCCATCCCTGTTTTAGAACCAATTAGTTTTGATTTTGCAAACAAATTCAATTTTATTCTTGAACGGGCAGTCTGATATTAACATGAGAACAGAATGCATGCAGTCCTTCGATGACAGCAAACAAACCCTGTTATTACCGGGGAGAGACAGTCCATTGATGGGTTCTTGCACCTCTGAGCTGACAGGCCCATCTCAGACAGGCAAGCAGGGGACAAAGAGATGCCACAGGGGATAAGGCTAGTGATGGGGACTGATGTAACTTTGGTTTCTCTACTTGTGAACGATTCTAATGGTGGCCACCCCTAGAGAGTCACTGTGTGTGCCTAAGCCAGGGGAGGGGGTGCATTTGTACCTCTAGATTGGTATGTGCTCTGGCTATTATTGTTCGCATGCAGAGGGGAACAGTTCTGCCACAGCCGCTCACATGTGACTGCATGCTGTGTGTGAGTAGCACAGAGCCCTCCTTCAGAGACTGGAAGGAAAGGCACCATGTCTGCTGTGTGTGCCTTTATCCACCACCCAGTCCCAGTCCTCCCTCCCTCTTGCCATTAAAATATACAGCAGGATTATGTTACTAAATGTATTTATCACTGAAAAAAAAAACAATGGCTCTGCCACCTTTGTGCTGTGGGCCCTGACCACTCCACAACAGCAAGCGAAGAACGCCTGGCTTCAAGTGTGAGGTGATGGAGGCGGGGGAGATGGCATAGCTGAGTCCAAAGCAAGAACAGTAAGTACGTGGAAAGCCAAAAGTGAAAGGTGACATTTATAAGAACCCGGATAGGAACAATCTGGAAGGAAGTTGCCAGGATCTAGCCATCCCATCCTACTGGTCTCTCTGGTCACCTTGTAAGTGTGTGATTGAATCCACGGCTGCTGAACCGTCCATACATAAGTATGGATAGATGGGATCAGTAGTGCATT
This sequence comes from Mus pahari, assembly GCF_900095145.1. Lineage (NCBI taxonomy): Eukaryota > Metazoa > Chordata > Mammalia > Rodentia > Muridae > Mus > Mus pahari. Next base: position 60,248,752 of record NC_034605.1, on the reverse strand, counting down.
CTATACAAGTCTTCCGATGGGTGCTCCAAAGAATACTTTTAGAGCAAAGTAAATTCAACCCGACATCCACACGGGGTGCTTTGTATCTCTCTGAGCTTGTTAGAAAAACTGGCTGCTGTTTGGGTGCACTCCCAGTAGCATCCATTGATGAATTACACTCTTTATGTTTCTCTTCTAGCTTACCTTTCATTATCAATGGCACTAAACTTAGTATTTCTCGAGTATTTAAAAGACTGTGTGTAACAAATGTTGAACATACAGAAAAACTGGCCACCCTTCCTCTCAGAGGCAGGCAGAGGAGGAAGGATCGATGAGAGTGGTCTTCTCAAAAACAAAACCCAGAAAGAAAGAACCAGTCACTGTCCTTCTGGAGCGCACGATATCCCGAGGAAGACAGACATAGAAACTCCACTTTGTACTGCAGTCAACGTCACCACTGGGTTTGAATAAGATGCCATGTTGGAAAACCCTTGCTATGATCGACTATGTGTGTGACAGCCGCAGGGTTGGGAAAGGGTTAAGAGAAGGCACTGGATTAAAAGCTAGAATAGGCATTTGTCATGAAGATCCTAAGCCACTGTCAAACTCAAATCTGAATGCTACATAGAACAGATATGGATGCTGCCTGTAGCTAGCTGGACAGAGAACCCACAGGCCCAGTGAGGAAGGCGGTGTGGTCAGGGCAGAGGGACGTGAGCATGGCAGCTCTCACGCTTTCGTCCTCTTACCCACGTGCTCTTCTAGAATAGACGTAGACTTTACTATTTGGCCAGGTGGCATCAAGGTGCTTGTCTGGGGACTCTGACCTGGCAATGATTACTGGCCATGGTGAAGGCTGTCTGTGCAGGACCTCAGGAGGCTTCCCAGTGGGCTGACATGTGAGCTAGCCTTTGAAGAAAAGAGGGTGGGGGTGGGAGAGAAATGTAGACAGATGCAAAGATATGTCAGGGGAAAGGTGATGCCTGGTGAGCCAGAACCATCGATGATGGGCTCCAGGAACAGCTGAGTGTGGGCAGAACAAAACCTGGTGTGAATCCTAGCCAGTGTATGTTGTACGTGTGCGTGTGCACATGTGGATGTGCGGACATACAGGTGGGAGTCCTAGTCAGTGTGTGTGTGTGTGTGTGTGTGTGTGTGTGTGTGTATGCACATGTGGATGTGTGGAAATACAGGTGGGAGTCCTAGTCAATGTGTGTGTGTGTGTGTGTGTATGCACATGTGGATGTGTGGAAATACAGGTGGGAGTCCTAGTCAGTGTGTGTGTATGTGTGTGTGTATGTGCGCATATGTGGATATGTGCATATGCAGATGAGAGTCCTAGTCAGTGTGTGTGTGTCTGTGTGTGTGTGTACATGTGGATGTATGCATATGCAGATGAGAGTCCTAGTCAGTGTGTCTCTGTGTACATGTGGATGTGTGGACATACAGGTGGGAGCCCTGTCAGTGTGTGTGTGTGTGTGTGTGTGTGTGTGTGCACATATGGATGTGCACATATCCAGGCTGGCGACTGGGTCTAAGCAAATAGTAAGACCATTAAGACAGGCTGTGGCAATTTACCACCAAACTCAGAGTCTCTAATGCAACCAAGGAGACAGGAAAGGGGAGGGGGGTATCCATGAGAATCACATGATCATTGTACTGACTGGTTTTGTGTCAACTTGACACAAGCTGGAGTTTTCACAGAGAAAGGAGCTTTAGGCAAGAGATCCAGCTGTAAGGCATTTTCTCAATTAGTGATCAAGGAGGGGGAAGGGCCCATTATAGGTGGTACCATCCCTGGGCTGATA
>NC_034605.1:60244354-60246365 GCF_900095145.1 Mus pahari | reverse complement strand
TGTATATATATATATATACACACTCACATATATGTGCGCATACACACACACACACCTAAATATAACCTGCTCAGTCTGTATAACAGGAAACTTTAACCAATCAAAGTGCAGAGTCATGCAGTCCCTTGCCAATGAATACAAGCACAAAACACTCCCACACCTAGGGCTCAGGGAACATTAGAGAGTAGGGGTAGAGAGCCAAAGGATCAGGGAGATTTCTGTGAGTCTCAAGTCTCCCACTAATGTTAAAAGCTCAACCCATAAAGCCTCACCAATGTGGCTGCCTAAAACTGAGCTGAACAAAGGCAACAACAAGAACATTCTGCACTGGACTTGGCCGTAAGCATCAACCCTGCACAAAGAACTATGGGTAACTGAGGGATGCTGAGAGTGGGATAAATCATCTTCCCCAGAGAAGCAGACACCGGTCGGCTGTTCATTACCAAGCAGTCAGCCCCAGATACGTACATATAAGTAACATTATCAATATTAGTTTTAAGACACTTGATCTATCATTCAGTAAGCCTGCGGTTAGCTGCACAGTGACAGCTACATTGACAAGCACAAGCAAAACCTCCTCCCAGTAGTGATGCCTTGAACATCGCGAGGTGAGGCGCCATGACGCTAGTAGGTACCAGCCACCCTCACCTCCTCGCCTCCCTTCAGGACTTTAATAGTGAAGTTCAGGTTCAGAGACAGAGAGCACTTGTCATTAGCTGGTGATTGATGGCTGGCTCCATCTATGCACTGGTCACTCTCCCTCCCCTGTCTTTGGCTAAACTCCCTGAGGCTTCTTTCTCCTGAAGCATCACTACACCCATGCATGCTCACACCAGCCAAACCCTGAGGACTTTATAGCTCCACTCCTTCTGGAAGCTCAGAACAGGAATTATTTCAGCCTTGTGGGGCCTAAACCTAAGAGAAGGGCTACCAACTGTAAGCATGTATCCTTGTTTTTGCTGACTCTCTGTCAGTGACAATGTGCTATGTGAATGATGATAAATGGGAGGTGCTCTGTTGAAGAAATTGTGGACTCTAATGTTAACCCTGTGCTGCAAGCCTGCCCCTCTGCTGTAGTCTCATGTCAGTACATGTGCTGGTTGACTGAATCAGGCCTTGAATGAGTTAGACATGTCCTGCTGAAGAATAATAGCAGCCCTCAAATCCATGTGATTCACAAATTAAAGTGATGAATGTCTTCCATCCATGATAGAGAGGTAAAGTCAATATAGGTAGCTTGGGGAAGCAGGCAGACCCTCAACAGCATAGACAAGAATGTCCTCAAAGAATTTTAAAGCTACTGTTCTGGGTTGGACTGTGATGGGCTGTGGTGGTTTGAATAAGAATGACCTCAATAGGTTCATATACTTGAAGATTTGGCACCCAGTTGGTGGAACTGTTTGGGAAGGATTGTAGGTATGGCCTTGTTGGAGGAGATGTGTCACTGGAGGCAGGCTTTAAGATTTCAAAAGAATAGTACCATTCCCATTACACTCTCTGCCTCCTGCTTGAGGGTCAAGATGTGAGCTCTCAGCTCTAACCCTATGAAATGTCTGCCTCAGTTAGGGCTACTATTGCTATGAAGAGACACCATGACCAAGGCAACTTAGAAAATATTTAATTTGAACGCCCACAGTTTCCAGATGTTAGCATCCATGATCACCATAGTAGGCAGCATAGCAGCAGGCAAGGAAGCAGGCAGGCAGACATAGTGCTGATACAGCACCTAAGAGTTTATATCCTGATCTGAAAGTTGGAGATAGATAGATAAATAGATGATAGATAGATCAATAAGTAGATAGGTAGGTTGATAGACAGATTGGTAGGAAAATAGATAGATGATAGGTAAGTAGGTAATAGATGATTGATTCATGATTAATAGATTAATAAGTAGATAGGTAGACGATAGATCAGTAGGTAGATAGGTAGACGATAGATCAGTAGGTAGATAGGTAGACGATAGATCAGTAGGTAGATAGGTAGACGATAGATCAGTAGGTAGATAGGTAGA
>NC_034605.1:60234748-60243548 GCF_900095145.1 Mus pahari | reverse complement strand
TAGATAGGTAGACGATAGATCAGTAGGTAGATAGGTAGATGATAGATATATAGATGATAGGTAGGTAGATGATAGATGATTGATGATAGATAGATGACAGACAGACAGGAGTGTGAGTGCACACTAACTGGGACTCATGGGTTTAGAAAAGCACACTCCTCAGTGACACTCCCCCTCCTACACATCCCAATCCTTCCCAAACAATTCCACCAACTGGGGACCAAGCATTCGAACATATGTGTCTATGGTGGGGGCAGCATTCTTATCCAAAACCACAAACTGTAAACCCAATTAAATGCCTTCTTTTATAAGTCACCTTGGTCATAGTATTTTGTGGCAGCAATAGACTAGTAACTAAGACGCTGTCCAAGGCAAAGCTTCAACCTTGGACACTCTGAGGGCCCTAGGCCTTACCACCAATCAAATCCGTGACTTCAGACAGGACTCCGCCTCTCTCGGCGTTTCCAGTTTCCTCTTCAGTAAAACGAACAAGGTGAATTCTAGGTGAGAGAGACCCACCTAGAACTTGGTTCTCTGATTCTTTGGTCAGAAAGTTTCAAAAATGTTTTCTCTCCAGCCTGGATCTCTGGTAGCCTCAGGCAGCTATGCTGTGGGTATGAACTGATTCCCTTTGATGTTGCTCTCAGGGAATTCTCCAAACACACATTCCTCACCCACCCCCACTGCCTCCCTTAATTACTAATGGATGTGTGAGTGAGGTGGTGTAAGAACCAGTTAGTGTTTGCTGAGCTCCTCTGTCCCCTCCCCCTCCCCCATTCTTCTCACTTGCAAGAGGGCAGCTCACCTCAGACACCACAGGTGCATTCCTGAGGGATGCGGGTATTGGACCTAGCAGAGCTGATTCCTTTTAGCTTCACAGTTCTTAGTGGTTAAAGACCCTCCTGATCTAGACCCCAACCGCTCACCTCGTTTTCACGGAATGGTAGCATCTTTCTTTAGCGTCTCATTTATTGGGAAAGCAGTTGCAGTATCTGCCACTTGTGTTGCTTCTTGTTTTGAGGGTTGCACTAGTGCTAATTGTCGCTGTAAAGATAAGTACCCAAGAAAAGCAACTCGAAGCAGGGAGGAATTGCGTACTTTTGGCTTCAGGATGCAGAGGTTTTAGTCCACAGCCTTTGGCTCTAGGGATGCTGGCCCCGTGGTGGGATAGAGCATCAGGGTGGTGGAAGCAGGTGTGTGTAACAGGGGCTCCTCAGATGGGAAACGAAGGAGACAGCACAGAAAGAGCCCAGGACCTGTAGTTCCCAAGGACAGGCCTCTTCTTGACGGATCTTCGCCCTATGATGTCTTGTCTGCAACTTGTGATGTCATTATCATTTAACTCCCTTAAGCACTTACTTTGCTGTATCCAGAGCCCTCAGGAGCCAATAATTTCCTAAAATCACATCAACTAGCGAACAAGCTCCCAGTATATGAGCCCATTGAGTCATTTCCTGCAAACAGGCCCCCGTACATCAGCCTATTGGGGCATTTTGAATTCAAACCATAATGTATTGTGATTTTTATAACAACAGCCACCAGATGTAGTTCTGTTTCCTTCACTTATAGATGAGAAACTGGGATTTTTAGCATTGCCTATCTTGTCAAGGTCACCCCATGCTTACGTGGTAGAGCTGAGTGCCCGCGGTGTTTCCGGGCTGCAGAGTCACATACTACTGTCCGTGCAGGACTGATTGGTCAAGGGAATCCTAACTGTCCCGTTAGTGGGCAATTCAGGGTACCTGGTTGGTGGGCACTGCAAAGGTGTTTGCCGTTGGCCCTCTTGAGTCCCAGCAAGTGAACTGCGTAGAGATCAGCTTCAGCTAAGGGAGAAAGGGCAGCAGCAATTTCAGGCCTCTTTCTCTCAGTGGGGTCAGAGATGGGGACCTTTTGGTGGACATACAGCCATCATGGTAGTACCACTTATTGTGACAAACATGAGACAGGGGAGCTGGAGCAGAAGAGGAGGCTTATGGTTGTGTTAACGGCGGAAGTGACATCACCACAGAGCCTTTATTACGAGGCAAGTTGAAATCTCTACTGAAATTGCTTTAAAACATACCCAGAGATGGTGTTCTGCAGCTGTGGAAGAGTCTCCTGGTGGTGTTTGGAGTAAATCTGTATAGAGTGTCCCCACAGTAGCACCTTCTGTCACTAAGGAAGCTGCTCGGCAGCGCCACCCCCCCCCCCATGTGAGCGTATGAGGGAGGGAGTTTGGGATATGTGTGATGTCTTGGACCAGGTACTGGAGTTCACTGTTTCTGAAGTGCCTGTGATGCTCTTTACACGTGGGCACGTGATGTCTTGCAGTGTCTTAGTTTTGTTGGTTCAGGAATTGGGTAGATTTTATACTTCAGAGGGAAAACCCCTGACACCTCTTAGTGACTTGGATCAAATGGGGGTGCTGGCTAGCGTCCCTTGGGCCTCTTACTGTGTGGTTGCGGGGAAATATTTAAAAAGTCAACCCTCCTGCCATGCTGGTCCGTGTTCCCACTCTAGTACTACCGTCGGGCTACAATACTATGTCCGGGCAGGGTCCCACTTGGCATATTCGCACCGCTGAGCTACTCTCTCCCAGCTAGGGAGTTCATCTCGCTTCCATGCAACACCCCACACACCCCATGATGAGCCATCTCAACACCTAGTTACCCAGTGGAAACATGACTCTTAAAGCTTAAGTATCCAATTGGATTTATATAACAATAAGATCACAATTTACAAGATACCGATGCAATAATTCCAGAGCCAATTGATTAAGATAAAGCTTTAACCCAATTATTCTAACCTTGAGAAAAATCTTAGCTATTGTGGCTGTTTAAAACCATGTGGGATCAGGATCATCTTCCAGTCTGTCTGTCTCCATGTTGGCTTCTCTCCTTCTCCCTTCTTGAGACCTCTCTCTCTCCCTGTCCTCAAACTCCTAGCTCCGCCTCCCTTTTCCTGTCCAATCACAGGCCTGCCACTGCCCTAATGTAATTGGACAGAGAAAATCCCACAATGCTGTTTTACTGATGCTTCTCTGTCTGTATTTAGCTATGTTTTTCAGGAACAGCTGAGGAGGGCAGAATTTTGACTAACGCATCCCCTCTTTTTGCTTCCTTAGGCAGAAGAAGGGCAATGTGGCTTACAAACACTGGCTTGGACCTTCCAATCTGGTTAAGTGCAAGCCTTGCCCCGTGGCGCAGTCAGCGATGGTCTGCGGATCTGATGGCCACACGTACACGTCCAAGGTTGGTCTTGTCATTTGCCTTATTATGAAAAACACTGCAGGTCTGTTTGTCAAGTCTCGGTGCTCTGTGAGCAGCCTGGTTATTCCAGCCCTTGCCCTGGAGAAGGCACAGACTTTGAACTAGATACCTTCTAGAAGGAGGGAAAACACAGGGAAATGAGATTACGGTGGCTGAAGGTCCAGGGGTGAGGGGAGAAGTGAGATGCGGCAGTGTTCAAATGGCGCACGTTGAGTAGTTTAACCCAATGGAGAAACAGTCTAGGAGTTGGTTCTATTGATGGAGAAGCAGAGCTCTGGTACTTCCCACCTCAGCTGCCTCACTGACTCTCAGTGATGTTTTGTAGAGTAGAGCCTACAGCTAGGGAGTTGTTACAGAGAATACCCACGTCACCCGGGTCTCATTGCTGTGTAGGTCTCAAGTGTTTTTTGCCCCTGCCCCATCCCTTGTCCCTTTCCTGCAGTGCACATAATTGTCTTATCTGTGCTGCCCAGAGTAATCTTCACAGTGCAGACCACGCAAGCCTGGGACAAACCCTCCCTGCTGCTGCTCTCTTCAGTCTTAGTGGCATCATGGAACCCATGGCTGCTCCCCTTCCTCCCCACCTCTGTCCCGGGCTAGATCCTGTCTTGTGTTTTATCAGGGAAGCTTTGGTGAAGTCAGTTCATTTATTAGCTCTGTGGGTATCCTTGGCAGCCTCGCTGTGTTCCAGGCAATGTGCTAGGAGCAGGGACAATATCATCTAGTAGAGATGAAGCAAATGGCTTTTGCCTTGGACAGAGTCATCATCCTCCCCTCTCCAACGGCAGACCTACTGTGTGAGTTAGAGCCACTCTGTCCATGGTCAGGGCTAGTAAGTGCATCTTGCCTACAAAGCATCAGCACATCTCAATTTCTCCTCCCCTTCATCCTCCTCTTCTCAGATAGAATTGACTAGAGACAGATGTTAGTAATGGTTTTGTAAGACTCTGGTGAGCCTTAGCTTGCCGGGGACTCCCTGAGTGAACCATGCGGAGCAGGTAATCGATGCAAAAAGCGAGAGGAATTTATTGGTCCAGCGTTGGGGTCGTCCTGCACCGAAGGTGAAATGGTGACCACGTGCAGCTTGTTCAGTGAGCTTTTTAAACAGTTTTCAGGGAAGCAGCCATTAGGCACAATATGATTGGCAGAACAGTGTGATTTTTTAAACTGATTGGTCTTTAGGGAATGAGGAGGCAAGGACTTTCCTAGTCTGAAGGTGGGCAAGGGTCCGTCCTACAGAATGTGCCCCCCCCAGGAATGTTAATTAGCCTCTCCCTTCCAGAGCAGCAAGTGTTCCATGACCTTCCGTAAGTTCCTGAGCTGACCTTTTCAGTTTGATTCTGATGCCCCCCAACATGTGTAGGTTAGTGGGTTTACAGGCATCACTGAAAATTTATTCTTGTCCCTCTGCCCCATTCTCAAAGTCAGGTCCTGCTTTTATCTTCTTTCACTGAGACCCAGGTGCCAGGCACATGGACAGTTGCCAAGAGGGCAAGGTAAAATTCAGAGGTGACATAGCAGGTCCTGGGTGGACCCGAGCTGCAGAGCCTCGGTGACCTGTCTAATGCACTGGTCCCAAAGGGCTGTCGGTTGCCCAAGAACTGTGTCAGACATTTTGCTGATCAAAGCTCTCCCATGATCTGGGAGGTCGGCTTGTGTAGGGAACGTGCGCTTCTTTCAGGTGCAGGTGGATAACTTGGTTACAACGCAGGATTTATAGTGGGAAAATTCCACCCCGATGACTCCTCGTTTTCTGAAGAGAACTGGCCTCTAAGCAGAGCTGAGCAAAGCTCCCAGAGGCCTTCCCGGTCCCCAGAACCATTCTGCCAGGAGGCAGAATTAGTGAGAACAGTCTATGTCTCCCAGCCTCAATCACTTATTTTGCTGAAGCAAAAGAAAAAGAGGTAAGGTAGTTTAGTCAACCCTCAGACATTGTCGCTAGTATATAGTGTGTTCATCTCCTGTTGATGCCATAAAACGCCTGAGATAATCAGCTTTCAAAGATGGATAGTTTCTTGGCTGATGGCCTCAGAGGTCTCATTGTAGCACTTGGCTCCGTTGCTTTGGGCTTGTGCAGGCACAGTTCAACCTGGAGGTACTTGCCAGGAGACAGAAGATTCCTGTCCACCTCATGGTGGCCATGAAAAGGCGAGAAAGACATTGAAGGGACCCGAGACCCCGATATCCAACAGCATGGACATATTCTCAGTGATCTAACCTCTTTCCTCTGGGCTCTACCTTCTGAAGGTCCTACTGTCTTCAGTGGTACCATGGACTGGGGTCAAGCCTTTGACACTTAGGCTGTGGGTGGCTATTCCAGATCCAAAGTATAGTAAGGTTCCTTGGGACATGGCTTATGGTGGATCGTCATGCTCCTGGTCTTCTGCCTGTGTGTGTGTGTGTGTGTGTGTGTGTGTGTGTGTGTGTGTGTGTGTGTTTTCTACCCACTTCAGTGATATTAAAACAAGGAAGCAGAGTTGTGGGACCAGGAAGCTGTGGGACCAGGAAGCTGTGGGACCAGGAGGAGCAGGCCTGGAGCAAGAGTGGGGTTGAGGCCTGTCCAAACCCTGGAAGTCTCATCTTGAGATCTTGAGATCTCGGCAGGAGTAGGACTGCCTCCCCCTCCCCCCACCTTGGGCCTGCATGTCCTGATGCAAGTATCCTGTGGCCCCACTCTTGCCTCTCCAGAGGTCAGTTAGTCATAGCCAGTAGCCAGGTTAAATTCCCTTTCTCCTTATAAGGTCCTATCCAGTAGCACTTGGAATTCCTCCTCATGCAAATGAGGCGTCCCTAGCACCCTGTCCTGGACCAATGATGTACACTGTTGGTTTAAAGAGGCTTTGCTCCCCCCAATCAAGCTGAACCAGTTCTTCAAAGCTGTTCCTGGGTTGTGTGTGTTCTTCACCTGTGCACTCACTGCTGACCAAGGTCCTGTTCTGCACCCACCTGACCAGGCTATGCTTCCCTTGGCTACCATGAGGGGGAGAAGTGCTCACGGAGCAGCACAGACTGCTGGGAATGACAGCATTTCAGAGGAGGTGATGTTGGGTCCTGGTACACGTGTCCCCGTCTTCTGCCTTTGTTCCCTGCGAATGTAACAAATCAAACATGGTTAATTCATAAGCCTTGAACTGATTGCTGAAGGCCTGAGGCAGAGGCCAGTTGTAAACCATGATGGTATTCAGAGGGGTTTTCTTCCAGAGGGCACATTTCCATCTGGTCAGGTTTGCTTTTATTTTTTACTTATTGGCCCTAAAGACAGGGCCTCTTGTTCATTCAGATTCAAGAAGATGTTTGGGTCTTACAGACAAAGCTTTGGAGAATACTAATAGAGGCTCAGCGAATGTGACTGACTGATTTAGCTGGTTGTAATCACTGACTCCTGATCACCTGGGGCTGTGGCCTTTCAAGGTCACAGAAGACAGATGAGACCATGGTGTATGTATAAGCAGAAGTGATTTCATACTATAAAGTCTAACTTATGAAAATAATCTCTGGTCAAAGTCCAGCCCAGGCCTGGCATCACCGTAGGTGAGCAGTCCCTATTCTCCAGTTGAATTGTCCATCTCTTCATGATGGGTCTGATGGCTGTGGAGATCCAGTGAAGGCAGGACGAAGGGGCCAACCTCTCAGGGTGACTGTGAAGCAGGTGACTTTCCGGAGGACACACGGGCCAAGCTTTGTTCCTGTGTCTGCCCAGGGTAGTTGGAGTTTTCTAGAACTGGTAAGGGGGGCAGGGGGATATACTCAGGAGTAGCATCCTACAGCGGGGATTTTCCAGTATCTCAACCCCAGAGGTACCACGTAGAGGTCTGACTCCCCAGAACCTAAGATCGGTACACAAGCTTGTAGTCTCAAGATGACAGATGATGTCGCATGGAAAGACAAGCCAACAGTGCCACTCACTGCAGAGTGTGAAGTGGACTCTGACCCTTAGCCTCTAGGCAGGAAGTGTCATGATACTTTCTTAGTTTTCTGTCATATGCTTCTATCCAAAAAAAAAAAAAAAAAAACCCACAACAATGTATTACAGAAACTCAATGGTTATTGAATTCTTTCTTCCTCCATGTTAAACAGGGTGCTGAAGAGCAGAGTCATTGCACAGGTCACAGAGGGATAGTGCTCCCTTTGCGTGGAACTTGTAAGGAAGGCAGACACATTGAAAAGCAATCTCCTATGATTATAGCAGGTGGCCTGTCTCAGACAAGTTTCTGTGCTTGGAGACTCATCTCTGTTGTGACAGTGCTGAAGTTGTTGGTACCTTTAAGAGGCCAGCCCCCATGGGAGGTGATTAGGGTAGTAGGTACACTGATCTCGGATTAATGTTAACCATATGGTTTATGTTCTCACAAGAATGAGGTGTTCTGTAAAGAGTGAAACCAAATCCCATCTTGGGCCCTGGACTCCTGCATTATGTTTTATCATCTTACATGGGTTCCCACTGTGACGCCATTACTATGACAATTACGGGGCATGTGGTTGTCAAGGGACTCTGAGCTGAACAAACCTTTTTTCTTATATATTACCCAACCTCAGGCATTTTGTCATGGCAACAGTAGGTTAAGACAATTATTGCGTAGATAAGGGGCATTGAAGGCACTTTGGGAGCACTGAGCAGGATCACTGCCATTAGTCTGGAGGAATAGGCAGTTTTCTCAGAGAAAGCCATGGTCTTAGCAAGTTCTTATGGCTTCCATTCGAAAGGAACAGGATCTAGATTGTTCAGCAAAAAAGGTGAAGGAATGAAGAGTAAAAGAAAGCAAGGCACACAAAGGGGCTCAGTCAGTATGGTGGGCCACCCGCCAGAGAGTTGGGTTGCTACAGAAACTCCTCCATGCCTACAAAGAACACAATCCCTTGCCTTGCCATGGGCAATCTCTAAGGGGGTAGGGGATGTTTTCTTCTACAGCAGCTCTTAAAAACCACATCTCTTCCTTGTATCCAGATGTAAGTGAGCCATTTGCTGATTATAGAGAAATAGTCAGCCACATTCAGCAATTTGAAGACCACAAAGAAATTTGAACTTCTTCTTGTAAGATTTAGGGGAGGGGTGACCCCATTGAAGAGTCACAGTTTAGGATTCAGCTGCCTTCGTGTAGGCTGGGAGTGTGTGGGATGGGACCAAATGCTGGTGACAGAGGGACCTCCTGGCTGTCACAGTGGTTTTTGATATGTGTAGAAAACAGGGAGGTCAGCCTGGTCTTGGTGACTGATAGATGTGAAATATATAAAGTCACCCTGGCTGTAGGCTCAGCATAAGAATACATCTTCATCCTAACTGAGCTTACACACAATTTGCAAACCCCTTTCCTTTCTCTCCCGTTCCTTGTATAGCTGGGTGGAGGCTTACAGGATAGGACTAGAACAGAGAGTCCAGCCTGCTGGACTTGGGCTCCATTCAGCAGGGTACTTTGTGATCATCTTCCATTCAGGGGGCCAGCCTGGGTTTCTGCTTGTAGAAGGGAAAGCTATTTTAGAACCAGCAGCAGATCCGGAGTGATGCTGAGGTCATGGGAGCTCAGAGAGGGCCGGGGCGGGGGGGGGGGGGGGGG
>NC_034605.1:60229567-60234702 GCF_900095145.1 Mus pahari | reverse complement strand
GGGCCTGGCTGAGACTGCCTCTCAAACAGGAAAATGGTACTCCTCATTGTGGCTTCCCATGCACCTGATGTCCGGGATTCTTCCTCAGTCGGGCACATGGTATCCAGGACTGCAGACCATGATGGTACCTAAAATGCAGGAGCCCTTCCTATGAAGGTATATGATATGAAGGTATTTCCTTCAATTCAGATACCCAGACCAATGCCTGGATCTTTCCCTGGGAGTTTGTTGGCCATACTGGCTGAAGCTCTGATAACCACAACGGCTCCTTTCCAAGCCAGGATCTGGGACTGGCCTCTCAAAAGGAGGGGTCTCTAAATGGTGCAGGTTTCTGGAGAGTTAGCCCTGTTCTCTGGCACCTGCCTGGCTGTTGATAATTGGAAAACAAGCAGGCAAACACCCATCTGCTCTCCACCTTTCCCCCCACATCTCCTTCCTTAAAAGCTGTTAAACAATTAGCAAATGGCTCGTTTATGTCTAGACACTGAAGAAAGATGCAGAGTTAAGAACTGCTGTGGGAGAAAATGGGTTCTTTAGGTTCTAAAAGTGCAAGGGAGAGTGAGGGGGTGTGTGCGGGGAGGTGGGGGAGCGGCTGCTTTACTGAGCTGGCATTTCTTCCAGCACATTGTCACCATGGATTATATTATCTTTGCTGGGGCATCTTAATAGCTTCTAACAATCGCTACCAAGTAAAGGTCGTGTTTGAAGTTCTTGGCAAGTGTATTCTCCGTTGGCCTGTTTTCCAAGAATAGGAAACTCAGTGGATTGAAGCTGACTCGGGGGGTGTAGCTATGTGAGACTCCTCCAGATAGCTTTAGATGTTGTCCTCAGCATCTCGGATGTCTGACCGGTGAGCATTCTAGCCACGAGAGGGTTGTTATCCCATTTGGCTTGTCATTAGTTTCGGCTGGGAGTAGAGGGATTTGGGCTTGGTCTGTTCCCTGCAGATCTGTGCCACCTGAATGGCAAACAGCTCTTGAGAGAGAGAGAGCCTTGTGGTTGATGAAGAACATCAGCAGCAGTTTGGGAACTGTAGGTAGAACACATGCATATGTCTCCAGATGCTCATGCTCCTCTCGGACAGCACTGTGAGGATAAGTGACAGTCACCTGCTCTGTCCACTCAGGGGGGAGAGAGAGGGGAGGGAGGGAGGGAGGGAAAGAGAGATAGAGAGAGACAGACAGACAGACAGACAGACACTGACTCTTTGGTTTTTCTGTTGCACAGAAAAGGCCAACAAAAGAGGCTTTGTAACCCCGGAGAATTCCTTGGCGGTTTCTAGCCAACTCTAAGAGATTCTGCTTCCTACATCAGAAAGTTTGAGATTTTGGGAGAAATCCACTGTAGATGGCAGGTGCCCCAATTTGCCTTCCCCCCCTCGGGCCATGTTCATTTACAACTTCCTGTCTTAGTCTGGGGGAGTCAGATATCATTTGGTAATGAGAGCTCATTTCTGTGGTAACCTTCAGCTATTTTAAATACTTTTTTGCTCTAGTTTTGTCACCCCTGCCCCCATTAAAGGCCTTCCAGGAGGAGCAAGTGTAAACAATATTTATAATATTAGCTGCGTATTCACAAGGATATTGACTCTCGCCTCCGTGACAAAACCTTACATAAAATAGAGGCGTAAGTGCATCAGCGCTGGCTTCCAGTTCTCACAGAAAACACTGAACTTAGGTGCTGCCTCCAGACTGTGCTACCCAGGATCCACTTAGCTTGGTGTTCTGTCATCCACAGTACTTAGAATAGTGACATTTTCCCTATGGGTGAGGCATGGCTATGCCCAGCCAGTCCAGTTGAAACCAGTAAGGAAAGTGGGAACCATTTATAATTCACCTGCCTTATCTGTTCATGGCCCGTTAGCCAGAATTACCTCATAGGCCCTAGCAAGCTGCAAAGGATGCTGGGAATGTAGGTTAATCTTAGGCAGCTCTGTGCCTCCTAAAATCTGACAACCAGCTGAAGCATAGATGAATGTGGCATCTTATAGCTGCTACCATGGTGTCATTTCAGCTCTACTAAGGAGGAAGGTAGTACTTGTTTAGCTACCCTGGATAAGTCCTGCTCCTCCCAAGTGACTTTTGGTCATCATTTTTGTCGCAACAATATAAAGCAAACTAGGACACACACCACTCATGAGTAAATGCAATTGTTGATTCCAAAATATTAATGGCCTTGCTTTGATACTTCATAACCATGTTGATTCTTTTGCTGTTTCTCTTCCTTCCCAATTAATATTTGGGGCCAGCAGTGGTATTTACTCATGAGTGTGCATACTAATTTGCTTTCTATTGCCATGATAAAAATGATGACTAAAAGTCACTCGGTGGAAAGAGGGCTTATCCAACTCAGGAACTCAAAGCAGGATATCTATCTATCTATCGGTATAGATATAGATATATAGATAATATAGATTATAGATATATAGATAATATAGATTATAGATATTAGATATATAGATTGATAGATATATAGACTGGTAAACATATAGATTGATAGATAGATAGATAAGGTTTAAGGGTCCTCTGAGACAGCCAGGACAACTCTCTGTAAGTAACATGTGTGTCTCCCACCCTTTAGCCTGCTGTCTCTGCCTACCTTCCGCAGATAAGCTCTTTCTCTTTGCAGACAATATGGGTTTGAAAGCCTCAAACACTTTGTTTTCACATTAGCAACTCCAAGGAAATCTACCTAGCCTGTGCTTGGACCTCAGGGAGGGCCTCTAATTAGCTCATTTTGAATCATAAGACATCTCTTATTCTAGTCCTTGTCCAGGCTAATGAGGCTCTGTGAGTGGCCTGCTTTGGCCCTGTGAACCCCACTTCACTGTGATGAAGAAAAAGACTCTTTTAATAAAAGAAAAAGAGAATGGGCACATTTTAACTGTGCATTTAAAAAGCACCCTTTCTGCTATCCGGTGTGCTAACTCCTTTGAGCCAGTAGCTTGAGCCAGTGTGAGAATGCTTTAAGGTCGTGTGTGTGTGTGTGTGTGTGTGTGTGTGTGTGTGTGTGTGTGTGCGCGCATGTGTGAGAAAGTGTGTGTGTGTATGTGTGTGTGTGCATGTGTGTGTACCATGCTACATGCTTGAGGAGGCCAGATAAGGAGGAGGCCAGATGAAAATGTCTGATATTCTCCTTTATCATCCTCTTCCTCATTTTTTTTTTTTTTTGAAACTGTGTCTGTCACTAAGCCTGAATCATGCTGGTTCAGCTAGACTGACTAGCTGGCGAGCTCCTGGGATCTGACCATCTCCATCCACCCCTTAATGTTGGGCCCAGGCCCAGGAGATAGTATCTAGCTTTCATTTGGATCTTCTTGTGTGGTAAGCATTCTTGGCCATTCGACCAGTTCTGCAGCAGGAGCAGGAACAGTGTCCATAGAGGGGCATGGGAGAAAAAGAGACAATTCTTCATACTGAGGATGTTGTCTAATTAAAGGAGGAAATCCCTAAATAAAGTAGAGTGGTCACTGAATGCAGAATACCTTGAAGTCTGTGGCCTAATCTTTCAGACTTTCTTCAGAAGGTGAGACCCACGACTCATCAGTGATCTTCATCCCTTTTCTTTTAAGGCGTTCAAAGATAACACTGCCTTTTGGCTCTTGAGGATAAACTACTGGGCCAAGCAGTTGTTGTGACATTTTCAGGAAGCACAGACATTCACACTTCATCCACAACAAAAAGGCATGGATTTACCCAGACTTCCTCAGCATGCAGAGTCATCATAGAAGTTGGAGAAGGAAGCAATTCGATTAATTATTATACCACTTCTTTCTAAGTCCTTTATGCAAAAAATATGTTTAACTGAGATGTGAAGACTAGATTTTTATTTCTTCTTTGTAAATGCCCCCGAGTAAAACATTATGTAATTAGTTAATGCCTTTTTTAAAAATACATTAGGAAAAGGAGCTTTCTTGCTGTCAGTTCTGCTGGCTGCACAGGTAAGCTATTGATAAAGCACTTACCTGAACATGGTGAGGCATGGTCCCCCCTACTCAGGAGATGAGAAGATGGGTGAGGAAAACTGCAAAGCACCTGAGACCTCTATCTACCAACTGCTTAAAGGTCCCTGGCAAGAATGGCTATGCACAGGGCTATAAATCCAATTAAGTCATTACAAACAGTATTAATTAGGTTATTATGTTGTTGCTTTCTTTAAGGGGAACAAACAAAACCTCCCCTTTGGACATATTGCTCACAGGAGTACAGCCATGCATCTTTCTCAGTGTTTTCCAAGGGAACAGCTCAGCCTCAGACGTTGTCAGTACCGGAGGAACTCAGCTTGCTTCCAACCAGAACTAGAACCTGCCCAGCATGTGAGGGGATTAAGGAACCCCTCATTCTTTATTAGGCTTGCTGAGAACTTACCTGGACTGGACCTCACTTGGTTCCAGCAATGCCCTCAATACCAAAGCATTTTCCCTTTTCTGAGATTAGTGAAAAACCGGTGCTTTTTCATATTGTCTTGTTCAGAACAGATGACTGAACTCAGGGTCTCTGGCATGCTTTTTACCACACACTTAGAAAACTCTAATTGCATGTACTACAAGGAAAGATACCTTCCAAGATCTGGCGGCTTCACTCGACTTCTAGATCCAGGCCAGGGAGATACTCAGAGAGCACACTCCAGCCATTAGGAAAGTTCTCAAGTCCAAAGAATGACGTTTCCTAAATTCTTCTCCAAAGCCACTAGGAACAGCTTTGGCACTGAGCCCTCTCCAAAAGATGGGCTGTGCACTATTGGCCTAGAAGTCAGGCACTGCAAGGCCCAGAGACCCCGATACGATGGTGCTCATTTGGAAGGCTTCTTGACTTTGTCTCTGACCTCACCCTAATCATAACCTCTCTCCAGTAGAGACAATGAAGATAATGGCATTTTTCAGTCAAGGTAGGATGCTCGAGGGTGTATGTATCAGTCAAGATAGGGTGAGCAAGGGTGTATGCATCAGTCAAGGTAGGGTGAGCAAGGGTGTCCATGTATGGGATTAGGGCAGTATCTCTACTAATTTTTAACCTTTACCTGTGGAAAGCTGTCCAAGTCAGCCATTTTGGCCCCCTTTAGAGAGAGACAATGCACACCCTGACTGATGCTCTAACAACACCCTGACTGATGCTCTAACACCCTGACTGATGCTC
>NC_034605.1:60217163-60229312 GCF_900095145.1 Mus pahari | reverse complement strand
AACACCCTGACTGATGCTCTAACACCCTGACTGATGCTCTAACACCCTGACTGATGCTCTAACACCCTGACTGATGCTCTAACAACACCCTGACTGATGCTCTATGAAATGGATGATCAAAGTAGGGCAGAGCATACCCTTTTTATGATGATTTTTTAACATGTATTTATTTGTGCCAGAGTTTGAACTCATGGCTCTGCGAATACAAAGTGCAACTGGCACTCGGCAGCATCCCCAGCCAACTCCCCAGGTCTTTGCACTTAATTCACAGTGATACGAGAGAATAGACTTAACCTCCTATCAGTAAAAGGAGCCACTGCGTTCCTGGAATCCCAGCCATAAGGCTCAGCCTGAGCACTGTCTCCTCAGTAACCCCCCTTGTACCCCTCATGCCAGAGAAGATGACCTGCTTCTTCTGAATGCCAATACCACCATGTGTATGGTTATGGCCTGGCAGGAGCTGCCTGTGCCTGAACTTACCCAAGTGTACGATATCCTAGAGGTACCTAAACCCTCTGATAGAAAGTCCTACCTGTGATGCACAAATCATTTTTTGAATGTTTAATCTTGCAAAATTCAAGACAAAACCTGGTTCAGGGGAGAAGGGCCAGTTAGGATGCTGACCCCTGCGTTACAGTGTTGGGAGGTGGAATTCCAAACTGGCGCAGAAGCACTGGAAAGATAACTGTATGCAGAGTGGAGAGAAATCCATAAGTCCAAAATGGGATTAGAGCTGAAAGACCCTTAAATAAATCTAGTATCATCTGTGGATTCACCTTGAGTTTGAGGTGGTTTTAAGTTTAAGGTGTTTTTTTTTTTTTAATTCTCCCTTGCATATTTGTTTGTTTGTTTGTTCGTTTGGTTTTGGTTTTTTCAATCTGCTTGGTAGTGATTCAGAACTACAGGAGCACTTGTGAGTCTCAGCTTAGACTCCGGAAAGAGAATTAAGGCAAATCTGTAATACTGCAGCAAAGAGCCCACACGCACCCAGGAATGGGGAGCACAGCCCAGAAAACATCTACAGACATACACAGGACTGAGGCGTGCAGTAGAGAGAAGAGTTAATGGCTGGCCAACTGTCCTGTGGCTCAGTCACCGCAGGCATTTCAGCCTGCACCGGTAGGTTGGTATTTATATTCTTGGCGTGCTGCAGGAGATAGATTGACTTCAAATGGTCCTGAGGAGGAAGGCACAAGGGTGCCTGGAAGAAGCTAACACAAATCCTCTCTGCAGTATCAGATCCATACGATGGTTTCACAGGACTCCCCCAGGCCCTGCCAGGCAGACCGTGACTCTTTAGGAGCAATCGAGCTATTGTGAGAGGTGGCCTCAGCCATGAAGAATTAGACCCCTCAATGGAGCGACAGACTTTTCAGATCTTGCCAGTAAAGTTCAGATGCTCAACATGTTTAAATACAAAGGGCAATTTGAGACTTAGACAATGAGCTATATACTTATCAAAGAGTGTTAGGCTAATCTGAAATGTCTAGGGTTGAAAGATACAACCACAGAAAGCATATCTCAGTGAGAAAACTCGAAGCTGAACTCCTGCAACAGGACCCAAGCCCTTTATCCCAAATCCTCATAGCTAAGCTATCTGCTCAAGAATGTCTTAAATCAGGACTTGAAGGGTTATCCTCAGAACCCTCAGAATTCCTCAGAACCAACGGAGTTCCTCTCGCTGGTCTGGATGGAATGTCTTCCAGCAGGCAGTGCTGAAGGCCTGACCCTCAGCTGCGGTGCTGTCCAGAGGCTATGGAGCCCTTCAGAGGTGGGGATGATAGTTATGCCATGGAGGTATGCTCCTGAAGGCTCCCTCATCTGTCCCTGTGCTTTCTGGTCACTCCAAGATGAGAAGCTGAGTGAGCGACCCTGTACCCCCACCCCACCCCCCATGTCATCCCTCTCTACGGTTCCAAAGCAACAAATCCAGCTGGCCGTGGGCTGAACCCTCGGAGAGCACGTGCCTAGGTCAATCTTTTCTCCTCTTTTGAATGTCTTGGGAATTTGTCACAGCGACAGAAAGCTGGGCTTACACAAGACCTTACTTTTCACTACTTTTGCATTGAAAAATTACATTTTTGGCTTCTGAACTTCTCAGAGACACAGTCAAACCAGAATGCCATTTAATTAAAAAAAAAATAGCCAGAAACAGAAAGGCATTCATTATAGATACATGTAACAACGTACTTAGTAAACTAATTATGTGACGAAAAACCAGGCTCAGAATAATATACATTGATTACGTTAATAAAAACTTCATAAAAACAGAAGCTACTAATCTTTACTGGAAGGACAAATCAGTGGTTAGCTATTGTGGGGAGGGAGATAATGAGAAAGGGGGATTTCAAAGGGCGTGAGGAAAGCTTGAAGTATGATGGTATGATATATGTCTGTATTATGGCATAGTTCTGCAGGTGTATGCAGATATTTATACTTACCAAAGCTCTTTGAAGTATAGACTTAAAGTATGTAGATTTTTTTGTATTTTGATTATACATCAATACAAGTGTTTAAGTAATTATTTTTAAGAATTCAGGTCACACCTGCTGGGCGTGTCCAGGGCGTGGTCCATTCTTGCGGTTGCTTCCTTCTCTCTCCCTTCTCCGTTGTGGACACGCCCCATCCACTAGAAAGACTTTGTTGTCCCTCCATCTTGTCCACTAATGGAAGGATGGAATTGATGCTTTCTGAATGTGCCTTTTTTCCAACACTGAAAGATATAAAAAGATGTGAGCTTCTATCTGAGTCTCCTTTCACAGGGAAACTGCTCTTGAAGCAAGTCTCGGGTTTTAACGTCCTTCTAGGTAGAACATCTG
Organism: Mus pahari; assembly: GCF_900095145.1. Taxonomy (NCBI): domain Eukaryota; kingdom Metazoa; phylum Chordata; class Mammalia; order Rodentia; family Muridae; genus Mus; species Mus pahari. The sequence goes on along the minus strand of NC_034605.1, from coordinate 60,226,493 downwards.
CTTTCCATGTGGCGAGGATGGCCTTTTTTTCTCCATCTTTTGTAGGAAGAGGTCTTGGCAACTGAACATCAGTCACAGGAACCAACTGGAGAGTAGCAGATGTTGTAGAGGAAGCCTCCTGGTGACCTTTACATCTGGTGGCCTTTCAGAGAAAGCTCACTTAGGTGAAGTTCTGGCTGGGTAAGTGTCTGAGAGGAGAACCAGTGGCTGGTGCAGGTGAAGGTAGCCCCCCCGATTAGTGTGACACAGCCATTCATGCTGTAGGTGACAGAGGAACAAGGGACCTGGTCCTTGGAGGACCAGGTGACTGGCAGTGGCTGCTTTGTCTTCTGACTCTGTAGGGGTTCTGGCTCCATACATTTGGGCCTCCAAGTTCTCAGACCTGGAAAGGGCTTGTCTGGAGCTCACCTTGGGTCCCCTGAGGTGGCCCTCCAGAGTCACAATCACACTTATTGTGTGCTAGGCCCCTGCTGGTGGCTGGTTCTATTCCTAGGCTGTACTCTATATCCGGAGAAGGCAGATATGGAAAGAGATTGTGATTTAGGTGTAGAGCAGTAGACAGACAGACAGACAGACAGACAGGAGAAAGTTGGCACATCTGTCACATTGGCACATCTGTCACGGGGCAGAACTTGTCCAGAGCTCCACCTCTCTGTGTTTCAGTTTCCCTCTCTGCAAATGAGGCTGGCAGAGAAGCTAAGTTAATACAGACTAAGTTCTCGGAACCTTTTAAGTCGCATAGAAATGCCTATAGTATTTTTTTACTAATTAATTAGCTAATTAATTAACTTCATATCTCAATCACAGCTCCTCTCCGTCTTCTCCTTCCAGTCCCCCCTCTCCTCTCCTACATCCCTGCACCTTCCTTTCTCCTCAGAGAAGTGGAGGCCTCCCACAGACATCAACCCACCTTAGCCTGTCAAGTTGAGGTAAGACTAGGCATATCTTCTCCTACTGAGGCTATGCAAGGCAGCCCAGTCAGGGGAAAGGGATCCAAAGGCAGGCAGCAGAGTCAGAGACAGCCCCCGCTCCTCCTGTTAGGAGTCCCACAGAAAGACCAAGCTGCACAACTGCTATGTATGTTCAGAGGGCATAGGTCTGCCTCATGCATGATCTCCGGTTGGTGGTTCAGTCTCTGTGGGCCCCTATGGGTCCAGGTTAGTTGATTCTGTAAATTTTCTTGTGGTCTCCTTGATCTCTCTGTTTCCTTCAGTCCTTCCTTCCCTCTTCCGTAGTATTTCCCAAGCTCTGGCTGTGGGTCTCTGCATCTGTTTCCATCAGTTACTGGGTGAAGCCTCTCAGATGACAGTTATATTAGGGCCTAGTCTGCAAGTATAGCAGAATATGATTAAGAACATCTGGGATGGTCTGTCTCTCTGTCTCTCTCTGTCTCTGTCTCTGTCCCCCCCCCCGGGGGGCATTCGTCCCAAAGCCGGTAGCAAAGGCAACACTTCCATAGTCCCTTAGTCTAAGGTGGAAGGGCCTGGTTACAGTACAGCATCACCCCAGCTCCCAAAGCCAGTAGCAAAGCAATCTCAATTCAGAGTCATCTATGAGGGTTCTGTCAGTGACAGGAAGAAAGTGTGTGTGCGTGTCTATGTGTGTGCGTGTAAATACACGTCTTACAAGAAATATCGCTGCAGACTGAAGTTGTTAATCCTGTCTAGGCAAAGGGGTACAAATGACAACACTGGCCAGCCTTGGCAGGTCTTAGATTCAGTTTTGCTGCCCTCATGTGTTTTCCGGGACCACCCACAGATTGTTTCTGAGTGGTAAGGGCTCTGGGTAAACCTGCATCTAGTTAACTAAACCTGCATCTAGTTAACTAAACCTGCATCTAGTTAACTAACCCTGCATCTAGTTAACTAACCCTGCATCTAGTTAACATCTTCCTGCTTCCCTTCCCTGACATGAGATTGGCCCTCCCAGTTCTGTGCAGGTCATGGAGGAGATGATGCGGGGAGGGGGAAATGGAGATGTACAACTCTGCAGGTAGTAACTCCTCCAGTCACTCCCACCTTCCTGACTCGGAAGTGGTTGTCATGGAAACATTTTGTTTTTATTTTGGTCTTTGGCCATGGTCATTGTCTTATAACAGCTGCCTGGAAAGAGAAGATTCTGTGTGTGTGTGGGGGGGGTGCAGGAACCCTCAGGGGAAGTCCCCAGGTGCCCCACCCCCATTACCCTATCACAGAAGCAGAGGACTTCTGTCACGTCTCCTCAGTGCTGTCTGACAGTTACCCAGACTCTAGTCCCCGAATGATTCCACCCACCCACCCACCGTGGCAAGGGAGGCTGCCCTGGCTCCAGCCTGCCCACCGCCCACCCAGGTTCTTCTGCTCTGTTGATACAGAATAGTTCATCCATGGGCGGGAACGAAGAAGGCTCCCGAGGTTGCTTGGTTTCCACAGCTTACAGCCTTCCTTGATTGCATGTCTTGTAGCCCACATTTTTATCGCTGTATCTGTCATTTTTCTTGGCTTGCCACTTCAGTCACTCAAAACAATGTTGCTGTATTGCTTTGGAATCTCTTGGGCTTTTTTTTTTTTTTTTTTCTTTTTTTCGTTTTCTTCCTTTCATGGGGTTTGCATCAACCCAAGGGTAATAATGGCAGGAGTGGAGAACAGCATCCCACTGCAGTGCACTCCTACCATCAGGACCTGTCTCCCAAGGGAAGCAGAGAGTTAGCTACGGCAGCCCCAGTTCACCCTCTGCCTAGGGCTGCCCATCAGCAAACTCCATCCTCACAAGCACCGTGGGATGCAGAATTCTGTGGTCAATGGAGAAAGTCCTTAACATTCATGTAGAAGTTGGACTTTACCTAAGCATGAATGAAGGGTACAGATCTGAAATGGAGATTTAACTGAACAGCTTGGTCTCCTGTGACCTGTTGCAGCTTGTAAAGGGTGACCTTTCCTGGTTTAACCGCAGGGGAGCAGAGTATCCTGGGGCTTGTTTGGAGTGGTCCCGGATGACCTATTAGAGTCATTTGCTTAGATATTGATTGGTATCTCATATTTAATGTAGCCAAAGAGAGTTCTTGAATCTCCTTGGCCCCCATGACTTCACAAGTTTGCTGGTGACCCCATGCCCTGCACCATGGCACTGGGACTCAGGTCAAGCACCTTGGAGTTATCTTGATTCTGTTTCCCCTTTGTCCCCTGTAGCCAATCCTAGCCAACCATGTCATCATTGCCTCTGTCCCATTCGTGGTGTACGCCGCCATCTTCTCACGCCCAAGCCACCACATGGCATCCTGGCTGGTCTCTGGGTCCATCAATACTTGATTGCAGGATATTCTTCACAGGACGTTAGAGACCAATGTTCTTCTCCTGCTACCTAAGTTCTAACCCCTGTCTCGGATCTTCCCGGATCTTCCTCTCTGTGACTCTGGTCCAGCTACCACTAAGCATGCTTCCTTCATACATGCTAAAGTTGTCTCACGTGAGGGCTACACACACACACACACACACACACACACACACACACCTCTGCATCAACACGCTTCCCCTGGAACTTCCAGTATCTGGCACCAACTTCCCATCCTGGTCTTAGCTGGAAGTTTGTCTCTACTGAGTACTTACAGCATAACCAGCTCCTCTCAGATCCTTTCAGCCTCACTTCCTGCCTTTCTCATCCAAGAGGGACTAGTAGGAGGGAGTGTGACCTCACCTGGGCAGTGATGGGAGGCTCCTTGAGGACCTGTCTGAAGGAAGGGCTTCCAGTAAGCAGGGATCATGCAGAGGCACAGAGGAAGGCAAGCCTGGGAAGCACACCCATTCCTCCACATACCCTCTTGGCTCTGGTGAGCAGGAGCCTTTCTCTCTCCAGCACCTACTATAGTGCCTAGCAGTTGACAGAGCTCACTGAGTGCTCATGGAAGGATGGGGTGGAGTAGAGAAGAGAAGAGTTAGTCTTCAGGAAGACGAAGGCGAACTGGCGACTCATGAAAGCCGAGCCGTGCATCACTTGCATCTGCGTAGCTCACATGACTTCTTTGGCCAGCTCCCCCAAGTCCCTTATCCCTGACTCTTGACTGTTGAGCCCAGTATACCCCAAGGCCCCGAGGTCCCAGTTGCATTGTGTGCCTTCTACCTTTATTTTCCTCTGCTCCTGGCTCAGTTCCGTGGCTGGATTAGTATGTAGAGATGTGGGCAGGGAGGGAGTCAGACTGGAATCTGAAACAGAGCCAGAGAGTAGGATAAGAAAGAGAGAGTGTTTCCTGAGCACAGGTGCCTGACATTCTCAGGAGACTCGCCTTGCATCTTGTCAAAGCTCTTTGCTTAAAAGCCCGAGGGAACAAAGACATTTTCCTTTAAAAGAAATCTGCCTATTCACTATGTGCCATAGCCCCTTTCCACCCTCAGCCTGGGGACTGTGGAACATTTGAGAGGTGTCTCGTGCTTTCAAGATGAAACTCTACACAGCAACTGGACTTGACTGGCTTCTGCTATCTGCTGCTGCTGCTGCCAGCAGAAAGCCTGCCTGCCAATCTCTACTTGAGTGCCCGAGGAAGGGCTCAGACTTGGTGCCTGTGCTGGATGAGGGGCTCCGGCTTAGATTCCACTTTGCTTCTGTTGGCAGGATACTGAGCTTCGCTACAAGAAAAGGTCAAGTGCCCCTGAGCAGTCTGTACTTGTGTGCTAGACATGGTACGGTCCACAGAGGAAGAGAGGCCAGGAAATGGCCACAGGCACAGCCCAAGGTTCTGGTCTTCCTCACACAGACATTAAAGGGAGATGCTCTGGGCCTCAGAGATGGGTCGGCTGGCTAATTACATCTGTGCAGGAAGTTTAGAAATGGCACGGCAATTTCGTTGACAAAAGGATGAACTTGCCATCTCATAGTCCACGGTTTGTTTGCCCTGGAGGCAAGCTCAACCCTCTTCCACTGAAAAGGAACCTTAAACTGGCAGCCTGTCTGGGGTGGGATATTGTGCTTACTTAGAGAAAGCATTGCTTTCGTTTGTGTTGTTTTTTTTTTTTAATGTTTATTTATTTTGTCTATATGAATACACTGTAGCTATCTTCAGACACACCAGAAGAGGGCATCGGATCCCATTACAGATGGTCGTGAGCCACCATGTGGTTGCTGGGAATTGGACTCAGGACCTCTGGAAGAGCAGTGAGTGCTCTTAACCACTGAGCCATCTCTCCAGCCCTCATCTATGTTGTTTTAAGTGACAGATCATCTCCAGGTGGTTCTGCATCTTCATGGGATCACGACCAAGTCAGAAAGAAGAAAACTGCCAAGGCTCCCCACTCTCTACCAGGGAGCACTGATTTGGGGCAAGACCATGATTTTTGTTTGTTTGGTTTGGTTTTTGTTTTATTGTATGTATATGATTACACTGTAGCTGTCTTCAGACACACCAGAGGAGGGCATCGGATCCCATTACAGATGGTTGTGAACCACCATGTGGTTGCTGGGATTTGAACCCAGGACCTGTGGAAGAGCAGTCAGTGCTCTTAACCCCTGAGCCATCTCTCCAGCCTGACCATGGGTTTTTAAATCCTCCCAGTGGCAGAAATGTCTGTCCTCTTCTCCTACAGGTTGGAAACTGCACCCCTCCAAACCCCACCTCTCATTTCCCTAGAACACAAAGCTTTACCCAGAAAATAATTTAGGGCTTGAGGCTCCCCCTTACTTCAGTCAGTAGAACCTTTCTGATTCTAGAAGTCCTGAAACAAACAGGTGCCAGGCATCAGTGAGGGGAGGGGGAGCCTAGCACCTCCAGGAATTCCCTTGACTATAAGAACACCTCGTATTGAAAATGGGCAGCAGGGATTTATTTCTTACAAAGTTAAAATGTGAAGCCATTTTAGAACCATAAAACCTTTCAGCCCAAGGTTTCACTGTGTGTGTGTGTGTGTGTGTATAGAAACTTAGATTTCAAAGGGGCTATCCTCAACTTCTATACTGATCATTATCATTAAAAATTCCCAGTATTCCCTCCCCTCCAACATCATGACCATACCGCTAGATGATCTGAAGGAATCCCCCAGAGTTCTCATGCTGGCAGCTGTAAGAAATGAGGACTACTAAACACAATTGGCTGATAAAGACACCATCTTCAGAAGGGATTGATACTGGTCACACAGAGAGCTAGTCTTTGCAAGGCCACTCACTTGTCTGACCCTTTCTCTACGTGGCCCCGATCCCTTTCTGTTTCACCAGAAACCAAACCAGCAGGGCTACTGATCTTGCTACATGTACCTTTTCCCATTAGGAAGTTCTGAGCGGGGGAGGGGAGGTGTTTGTTAAGAACAAATACAAACATTCCTACTGCCAAGCAGTCGCTGATACCACCCCGCCCCCGGATTTGTCAGAAGTGGATTTGGGTAAGGGCAGAGTTTGGAGGAGTTAGCTAGAAAATGCCTAGAAGGCTGCAAATAGAGCATTGTGGGTAATTCTTCTGGGGCTCAGAAGAGACTAGGAAGGAGTGAAAATGTCTCACAGGCAAGCTGAGGACCCCTGACCAGAATGCTAATGAGCCTCCGATGGAGAGAGAGGATGCACTTTTGGAAATCGGAGCAGAGGCTATCCTTATTACACAAGGCACAGAGCTTGGTTGAATGGCATTCGGGCCCTAGGCCTAGGGGTTTATGGGAAGTGGAATTTACCAAGTCCATGACCTTGGGTGTCTTGCAGAAGCATCTTCTAAGGAGGATGGTAGAGGAAGTCTTGAATGGTTTTAATGGATATAGGAGGATTCTGGAGCAGTGGTAAAAACCTAAAGGTGGGATTTGCAATCAAAAAGAATGTAAGATTTGGTCCGTTCACAGCCAGATCTGGGAAGGAACACAGAAAGAAACACACACATGAAGAAACAAAGGAAAACCTTCATGAGTCCAACATACATCAATCACTGCAGATTGTGAGAGGCCAGTTGTGTTTATCTGAACAATAAAGACCTGAAAACCATTTCAGAAATCTATTATCTTAGGCCAGAGACTGCATGGTGGTCCCAGGGAACAGGCCAAGGGCATCCTTACAGCCTCCCTCCCCATGTGTCCCCTGCCTCAGGAATCTGCTTTACTCCCTGCCTGCCCTAGCCATTGTTCACGATGGCCCAACCATGGCTCAAGTCGCCGTTCCTAAGGCAGCAAGCAGCAGACCTTGAGATCACACGGCGCTTTTTATAGGCATGACAAATGTAAGAGCTGTGGGGTTAAGGCAACTTCCACTCAGACTTTAGAGGAGAGCCTGAGACACCAGGCAGAGGGGCAGGAGGTAGCCGCTGCGAATATTATCCAGTATTCTGCTTGCTCAATTTCTGGGAGTGGCACCACCACTCTTTGAGCCCTAAGAAAGCAGCATGTAACGCCAAGGCTGGTGGCACTCCAAGCATTAGCTTGCAGAGCAAATCCCAGAGAGTAGCCATGTGGGCTGTGACTAGACAAAGTCTTGCAGCTTGGAGTTGCCTGAAGCTCTGGGAAGCCTACTGTTGCCCTACTGTGCATCAGATGCTGGACTCTGAGCTTTAAGGTCGAATGTCTGTTCTGATGGGTCTCTTTCTTGCCGAGAGCCTGGACTCGGTCTCATTTGCTCACGTCTTCCTTGGGGATAGAGGTGTTTGCCTTGTGAATGCTGTTTGTCCTGTGCCGCTGGGTCTTGGAGGTGTGAGCGCGTGGCTTCTGCTTGATTTTGCAGGCTCACAGCTGGGAAGAGTTTTCCTTGAGGCGCAGATGAGACTTTGAACTTGTTTTAAGCACATACTGGAGCAAAATAAAGACTTTGGACTTCGGGAGATGGAATGGTTATATTTTGTATTGTAAGAATAGTGTGTGAGGAGGTTTTTAATTTCTGGGGCAAAATCAGCTGAAGAGAGGAAGGACTTGGGCTCAGGATCCTGGGCGTTTTGTGTTTCAGTCCCTCCTCACTCAGCTCTTTTGTTTGGGCTGGTAGTTAAGGCAAAATGTCCTAGGGACGGGACATGTGGATGAGAAAGCCGCTAACTCCATCATATCCAGGAAGCAGAGCTGTAAAGACAAGGTAGGTGGACTGCCCATGGCCCACTTCCTCTGATTAGATGACACTTGCCACCGTTTCTGCCACCTTTCAAGAGTCTATTCAGTTATGAAGTCCGTCATTAATCTGCCCATTAGTTAATGGAGGAATTGGTATAGTTCTTTCCAGATGTCCTGCTTCTGACATTGCATTAGGGACAAACCTCAGCCCATGGGAGGGGGTGGGCGTTTCCTCTCTAAACCCTAACAGACATAAACCTTTACCCAGTGGTGCAGTGGTTTGGGTGCTCGTTGGGTATGTTTGCTTCCGCTCCTGTTCAAGGAGCTTACCCCCAGTGTGGTGGATTTGAAGTCAGGGAACCATGAAGAAGCAAGCAGAAGAAAATGCTTTCATGCATGGCTATAGTCCTCATGTCTTTATGCCCTCGTAAGTGAGCCTCTCGTTTAGGATCTAACTCCCCTCAGGAAGTTGGCTTCTTCTTGAGCTGCTGGGTACGCACAGCTCGGGGATCCTTTGTGATTAGAGCTTGTCACACACTGTGGCTACACTTGCATAATGTTCAGCCCCCGCCTCAGGAAGCAGTAGCCGCCAGACAAGATGGTCCCTTACGTCTCACATAGCAGAGGCAGGTTTTACCCATACGAGAAATCTGGTGATTGGGTAGAGTAAGGGAGGCTGGAGGAGAATGGAACAATCCAGAAGGTTCCAGCAGCCGCACTGGGGCGCCTTACTGCAATTCAGATATCCTCTGCCATCAGATGTGCATCAGATTAACCCAGGAGGTGGCACAGGAAAACATAAGGTTCTTTTGGGTGAGAAAAAAGAGAGAGGGCTACCTAGGGAGTTCCTGTGCTAAACACTTTATGAGCATTTTTATTTCATTGGCCTTCAATTTAACAGCCCTTAAATTAGGCACTGTTACTTGGAGTGGACAGAAGGGAGAAGAACCAGGCTCAACTGGTGTATGGCACAGTTGCGATCAAGCCGAGGTGTGCCCTGCCACAGAGCCCGTATCTCCAGCCCTGAGTGACATGCCTCCTGGGGCAGGGAGGTAAAGGGAGACATCTCTGGCATACAGCAGCCCTCCCCCATCCCATCTAGCCCGCCATCAGGGTGGCAGGGTGAGGGCCTTATGAGGGTCATAGGAGCTGATGTGTCCAAGCCACCACCCATTGTTTCCGTTATCCCCTTACTGTGTTGTGTGTGCAAGGTGAGTAGGGAGTCTTCTTGCCTGTGGAGGCAAGCAATCTTCCTTTCCTACCAGGACCTGTTCCCTCAGAGACACCAGCCCCCTCCTCCCTCTCCCTCTCCCCCTCCCTCTCCCCATCCCCTCCCTCCCCCCTCCCCTGAATTCATCAA
>NC_034605.1:60210622-60217137 GCF_900095145.1 Mus pahari | reverse complement strand
GCTACACAGAGAAACCCTGTCTAGAAAAAAAAACCAAAAAGAAAAAAAAAACAAAAAAACAAAAAGAAAAAAAATGCTTTAAATATACACAGGTTTTACTATGTCGCCCCCTCCCAGATTTAATAGTTTCACTGAGAAAAATATTTAATAACACAAGTTGACCTAAATATTTAAGCTTTTAACCCTATAAATATTGTTCGGCACCAAACTGCTCTCTGCCCAACATGAAGACCAGAGTTCAATCCTAGGGCCCACAGAGAAAATTGTAATATGAGACAGTGCATGCCTACAGTCCCAGTGCTAGAAGGGCAGACAAGAGTTTCTCTGGGGTTCACTAACCAGTCAGCCTCGCTGAGTCTGCAGACTCCAAGACTCAGTGACAGACCCTGTCTCAAAGCCCCAAGATGAACAGCTCCAGAAATGTGGCGCCCAAGGTTGCCTTTCAGTCTGCAGTGTGCTCCCTCTCCTCCCCCCTCCCCTTCCCTTCCCCCTCCCCCTCTCTCTGTTAAGCCATGTTCCCCAGGTCTCTCTAGCACACTGAGGACCAGGACATCTTGCTGTGGCTGAGTGCCGGTGGGTGAAATGGCAGCAGCTGCTCTGGAGCCTTGCTGGATGCTGGCTCCAAACTTAAACTTTGCCCTCTTTGCTTCCTGGCAACTGCTAGGCCTTTCTTTACACTTGCCCTTAGATCTGTTTCTCGTACTACTGTTCTGCCTTGGGAGCAGGTGAGGCAGGCAGCCCCCGAGGCAACCCTTGAACCCCAAGACTCTCACAGCCCCCCTCATTACCTGTCCTCACTTCTGGGAGGATGGTGCACTTGGTAATACTTTATGCAGATGGTTTGCAACCTTTTAAGTCTTGCTTTGTCCTGGTTATAAGTGTAGAAGTGAGAGATGGTGGAATTAAAGGGAGACCTCTGCTTTGTGTTGAGCCCCCGACAATTGCAGATGGCAGGCCCCTTGGAGAGGCCTTTTCTTCCTAAGGGGCTGTGTAAATGACAGCCTATGGAAGGAACTGGTGAAGTGGACTTGACATGGGGAACAGGGGCACTGGGCAGCTTAAAGGACCTTTTGGTGGACACAAGAACCAAGTATAGATTGATCCTCTCTCTGTCTCTCTCTCTGTCTCTCTCTCTCCCTGTGTTTCTCTGTTTCTTTATCTCTCTTGTGCCTCTTTCTGTCTCTTTTTGTCTCTCTCTGTCTCTCTCTGTCTCTATCTCTCTCCCTATGTTTCTCTGTTTCTTTGTCTCTCCTCTCTCTCTCTCTCTCTCTCTCTCTCTCTCTCTCTCTCTCTCTCTCCTACAGGGCCTTTAATGAAGTAGTGATCATATTCTAGTACTCTTACAGATGGCTTCTTCAGGAGGTCACAGGTTATTAGACACATCTCTGTCTAGCAGCAGGGGCTTCCTAGTGACCTTACTTCTTGTGCCCTTTCAGGTAGATCCTGTGCCCCACCAGCACACCTCATATTAGTGCCAAGGAATCGGTGAGGAGCCTTTGCCCTCTCGGAGTCTGCAGTCTCTGGGGCAGCAGAGGGTTAGTGGCCCCGGGTTGAGTGGGAAGTTCTAGGTGATGCTGTGTTGGCCTGAAATCCTACATCGTGCTGCAGCCTCTGAGCTGTGCCCTGGCTGACCCGTGCTGCTGTTGTCAAGCAGAAGAAGCAAAGCATCTCATGGGGATGGAACTGCGTTATCTCTGTGACACAACACTCAGGTATGCTGAGCACCATCTCAGAAGTGGAATGGAGATGCCATAACAACCAAGGCTTCCTAAGTCTGTAAGGATGGAAGGGGCAGGTGTAGGGATAAACACACAAGCTAAGCCAGGTCCTGAGAGGAGTTCAAGCAGGAATTTACTTAGAGGTGTGGCACTGAGCATCAGGGCTAATAGGCTTTTGGGAGACTATAAGGGAGGGCTGCATGTTGTCCTGAGAGCCTGGTGCACAGTTTCAATGCTGTTGGTGCGCTTCTAATAGCTTACTTTCCTGGCACATAGTAGGCACTCATCAAACATTAGCTGAGTCCGTGTGTACTGTATGGCATCCACAAAAACAGTTATTTTTATTTCTCTTGGGCACAGGGTAAAATTTCCCACATCGAATAAGGATAGATCCTGGGAAGATCTGAACTCAGGTCGGTTTGTCCTGGAGCTCCGACTGGAGGCTTTACCCCTCCGCAGGTCTAGGAAGCAGGAAGTACAAAGACTGCAGTGGCTGACATATGGTTTCCCTGGGAGGCTCACAGTGACATCCTTCTCCTCCAGCACAGGAACAAAAGTAATTGATGAGCTGAATTATCTGTGGAAAGGACACGATGGGAGGGGGGGGGAAGGACCATGCTGTCTGCCACACAGAATTCCCCGAAACAGAAGCACATATGTTACAGCACAGACCGACTCCACAAGGCAGGGTTTTATCCGCACCACTCACGAGCGTCTCCTCACCCGGAGCGTGATGTTATGGCGTTTGAAAAATCACTCGATAGGAGACACAAATCATGTTAGACGGAGAGCAGCTAGCTTCCTGCAGATCACAGTTGCCCTTCCTTGATGAATTTTGGCCTGATTCACCAAGTTCCAGATTGACGTCAAAATATGTAAGTGGAGATTGGGCAGGGGTGGGGTATGTGGGCTTGCTGAGCGGGGAGTCAGGGGGACTAGTTTGAACTTTCTAACTTTGAAACTGGGGAAGGGAATCCACAGAGAAGCTCACAGCCGAGGGCAGAATACGTAATGAACACCCGGGGCTTTGAAGCTTCTCCCTTTGCCCAGCCCTTGGTAGGCCAAGGCCTGGTCCAGACTCTAAGGCTTTCCTGGCTGTGTCACGCCCAAGGACACACAGCTAGCAGCGAGACCTAAAATTGACAAAACCTCAGAAGCTGTAGGGACTGTTTCCCTCTGGACCCATCTCCTTAGGACCTGCACGCCTGTCTCATGTCCTCATCCAAATATATCTTCACCGCTGCTTCCGGGAGATTCTTGTCTCCAACATCTCTCTTCCCATCACTGCTTCCCACCACTCTCTTCCTGTGCCGATGGATAGGTCATATAAGTTTTTAGCATCTTACCCCAAGACTGAGCTTTCTGCAAGCAGTAACTGGTCCCTTGTCTTTATATCCCAAGACATTACTCAGATCATTTATTGCAAAATCAGATGCCTTCACTCTACCTGGCTTCTTCAGGTCACCTTTATCAACTCATGGTCACTTCAGGGTCACTGGTCTATAGCTACAGCCCCAAAAGAAAACCAAGCAGGAGGCTCTGCTGGAAGACATGTCTGGCTGTGAAATGAGCAGCGAGACCCATAGCCTCTGGTTTTCGTCACAGGGCAGATGTTTAACGGGGTCAGCCTCCTGGGACACCTAGTCTGGCTGGCTCGGCTCTCATCAGGCTCTGATAGCGATGAGGACAGACCCGCTGGGGGAAGACCTGTGACAGAAAGGGAGAGACTACCGGTAGAGTCTGTCTGCCCTCACCGGTTTCACACCTCAGCCCTGTCATCAGAGAATGAACTCTCGCAAGGACATTTTATTACTTAAATGTATTTTTCCCGCAGAGATGACGCCAAGCAGAGAGAACCCTCTCTTGAGTTATATGCCTTTTCCCTTCAGCACCACAGGGTCTTTCATCTCTAAGCAGTAAAATCAGGCAGTAATTCAAAGTTTAAGCTCCCGTTTCATTTTTAAAAATACCACCTCAGTCTTGCTGCATTTGGTCAAAAGTCTGATTTTGGCATTTTTTTGGGGGGGGGGTCACTTTTATCTCTAGCTTTATTTCTGCTCTCTCTGACAAACGTACACAAGGCTTTTCCCGGAGAGACATCTGGGGTGTGCTTTCTCCAGCAGGTTAAAGGAGGAGTGGGGTGGAGGCATGGCGCTGAGCGAGAGCTGTAAATAAGCCAGGGCTGAATAGTCCGGGTGATAGTTATCTTGCAAAGGCCCAAGGTGAGGTTTTAATGGCTGTTTTGACCTTGTCGGATGTTAGCTCGGCCAGGAGTTGGGGCATTTGCTTAGTTGGGCTTCTGTTTTCTCATTCTTCAGAAAACATTGAGGGCAACTGGGATGGAAGCCATCCAGACTATCAGGTGAAAAAAATCTTCCATTGTAGTTCTTCTTTCTTGCCTGGGAAGTCTCTATAGGCGAGAAAGGGAGCCTTTAACTCAGGGTCAAGGTCCTACACCTGAGACTAAGCCAGTGCTCTCTCTGTATTACACCTGATAACATGGTTTATAGGCTATGGGAGCAGACAAGACCCCAGTGCTGCCATTCTGAAGGTGCCCCGAGACTGGAGTACAAATCGCCCTGCTGAGCCTGTCAGCCAGGCACAGGGACTTCAGTCGCTGAGACTGGGCTCCCAATGACAAAGTGTCCCTGTCACCTGTCTTCCCCCAGTTCAGAACCAGGAAACAATGATTTTGGAGTCACAAAAGGACCTATTACTGGGACATCTTGTCACAGTCCTCAAGTCTAATGTAGACTCTGCCCTTTCTTGTCATTCTGATGTGGTCATCCCGCCCCTGCCTTTGACGGCTGCAGCAGGAAGAATGGACTTCTCTTCCATCATGTCTTTAATGTACTCAGTTTCTTTGGTGATGTATCTGGTAGGTCTTTGCTGGATTCTCTTCCTTTAGTCACTGGGGTGGTTTGTGTATGCTCAGCCCAGGGAGTTGCACTATTAGAAGGTGTGGCACTGTTGGAGTAGGTATAGCCCTGTTGTAGTGGGTGTGGCCTCGTTCGAGTGGGTGTGGCCTTGTTGGAGTAGGTGTGTCACTGTGGGTGTGGGCTTGAAGAGCCTCCTCCTAGCTGCCTGGAAGCCAGTATTCTACTAGCAGCCTTTAGATGAAGATGTAGAACTCTCAGCTCCTCCTGCACCATACCTGCCTGGTTGCTGCCATGCTCCCACCTTGATGATGATAGACTGACCCTCTGAACCTGTAAGCCAGCCCCAATTAAATGTTATCCTTGTAAGAGTTGCCTTGGTCATGGTGTCTGTTCACAACAATAAAGCTCTAGGCAACACACAGTCACTCTCTCATCTCAACTAACAATTAAAGGGTCTGCACTTTGGCTGCATAGTATTCTAAGAGCTTGGTGTGCTCAGGGGAAGCAAAAGACCAAGGAACTTGATCATGAGCAGCCTGCAAACGGGGTCATGACAGCGGCCCCTCCAGAAACACCCAGGAGAGGCTGCATCTCTGTGTCGTTCCCGAAGCAAAAGTTACCTAACCCTGGCTAAGTGCATGTCCCCTTACAGAGATGTGGCACCAGCAAGGGACTTGGCCAGGTCCTTTCTTCCAACAATGTGGGTTACGCGGATAGATGACTCAGCAATGAGATGCCTTGACCCGAGAACACAATTAAGTGCCCTAACAGCACAGACCAGAGCTTGACGGGACAGAGCAGGATATACCTTCTGCCTCTCCCCAGAGCGGCTTCCACTAAGCACGCAGTTCTGAACCTCAGTTTATCTGTGTGCTAGGTGGGTGTTACAGTTCTTCCTGTGCCAGGACAGGGGGTGAACCTTGAAGGAAAAATGTAGAGGTGACTTTTTTTAGTGCAAATGCCATGTAAATGATTAGCTGTTCAAACCGATGATTTGTGAAGACTTTAGAAGCCATTTCTGCGGGTATTGTGGAAGATGCTGGGTCCCTGTGATGACAGAAACATAGCTATACTAAAGAAAAGTCCGGAAATCCGCAGTGCTGTGTTCTCACAGGCAAACACTGTCAGGAGCCGGAAGGGGACTGTGTGTTGCTGAGGGAGGGTGGCCTAGAAACCGGGCTGGTATCAGCATTTCTTCTAGGCTCTGCCCTACAGTTACCTGGCAACAGCCAGGTGTGCCTGATTCACTATAAAGGGGGCTGCTTGCCCATCCTCTCTCTGTCTTACTCTCTCACTCTTCCTCTCTTCCCTCCGTTACTTCTCTCCCCATTCCCTCCCCCCTCTCTCCATGGCCAGCCTCTTTACTCCTCCTCATCCCCCCACCCCGCCTTTCTCTGTCTCTACTACCCCCTCAACTCCCCTCCCCATGCCCTAAATAAACTCTGTTCTATACTATATTATCATGTGGCTGGTCCCTCAGGGGGAAGAGATGCCTCAGCACAGGCCTGCAGAGGCACCCCCTTCCCCCACACCATATTGCACCTCTATCAAACATATCCCTGGCTTCTTTTTTTATGAAACACAACAGCTGGACCCCAGGGGACCTGCAGGAGATAAATGGTAGAGAGTGTCTCTAAGCAGGGAGGACTCAGCGTGGAAAAGAGAGGGACATATCGGATGGGGGACAATAGGGAAGAAGCAGGGACAGAGGGGATCGGGTGGCAGCTGATGACACATCAGGGTCATGTGTTGGAGAAAGTCAGGATCAAATGGGGACTGAATGAAAACGAAGATGGCGCCAAAGTTTGGTTGAGGAGATTTTTACTGTAGACTCGAGGGAAAGTGTAATGAGAGGCATCTGGGAGAGTTCAGAGCAGGGAGAGAAAGTGGCCAGGAAACTGAAGAAGGTCGGGGGGTG
>NC_034605.1:60155045-60210337 GCF_900095145.1 Mus pahari | reverse complement strand
CTTTTCATTCCCCCCTTTAGAAATGGTAATTAGCCTCTCCCTTCTGGAGAGGCAAGTGTCTTTTCATCACCTTCCCTAAGCAGCATTGGTGTCCCCCCCCCCCCATGAGGGGAGGTCTTAGTCCCCAGGGGAGGGAACTGAAACATTCTTGGTCTTTATCTGCGCCTGCCTTGTGGTCTGGGCTTTCTTGTAAAGCTTGCTTTGCTGGGTCATTCTGAAAGGGAGGTCCCCAGCATTCTATTCTAGCAAGGTCTTTCAGTGGTCATCTTATTTATGTTCTCTCAGGTCACACATTCCCACATGAGCCAAGAGAACCAAGAGAGCCCATGGCCAAAGGGTGGGGTTATATAGGAAAGAGAAGCTGGGGAGGTTTCAGATGAGGGCAGGGTTGGAAGAGCTGAGAAAAACCACCGGTACAAGCGAGCTTGGCTGGGGCCAGCTTGCCCTTTGGCATACTAATAGGCACCTCATCTAGCCCTTTGTCTGAATTCTTTTCTTAGGGACCGGACAGTGACTGGCCTCTGAAGGGTAGACTTGGGCTTGTCTCAGGGCTTGCAGATAAGATGTTTCCAGTCCAGGATCTGCTTTGGGGGTGGGTCGGGTGGTGAGAACCAACATTGAAGTCTTGAAATTGTGTTTGATGTGGGCCGAGGTGTCCCCAAAACCTGGGGTCAAAGAGGTAAGGAATGACCTGATACGGGCAGTTTGACAGGTGAAGACAGCAGCAAACCCATGTAGGATTGCTTCACTGGCAGTTAGATGCAGTGGAATAGCGTCCATCCGTCTGTCCATCTAGCCACTCATCAGTTTATCCATCCATTCTTAGTACCATGGGTGAGTTGAAAGGTGATCTCCTGGAGCTTATGAGGACATGGGCGAGCATCCAAACACTGAGCACAGGAAACTCAGAGAGGCACACACGCTCGCTCTGGAGCTCGGGGACTCTTCCCTAGGCTTCCAGGGATTTAGGAAGCAGAGCATCAGAGGGAGGCTCCAGGGACTTGGCCAAGAGGTGGGCTCTCAGAGACCTGAATGGGGACAGATGGATACATATCAGAATGGGGACAGGTGGTTACATATACACCTCATCAGAAGCCTTTTCTACTGGGCTAGAAAGCTTTTCATCTGAAGAGGATGGGGAAGGGAATAAGTTACGTTGTTCGCCAGTGCCAGGAACGCTGCCAGTCATGAGACATCTGCTGGCCTTCCCGCCTTCCGTTCTGCCTTCTTGATGGGCCGAAGGCGGCGGGGTTATCTTTATTTCCTGATAAGGCAGGAAGCTTGGAAGGGTTATGCAAATGGTTTGATTCTCACCCACAGTGATTCCCTGGAGCTCTGAGGTATCAGATTCCCTTTTGGGCTCACTGTGAGAGGGACAGACAACAGCCCTGGCAGACAAAAGCCCTGTGCCAGCTCCACCCCAGCCTGTCCTACAGCTCCCTGGACTTCTGACTGCGGAGGAAGAATTCTGCAGTCCACTGGCATGCATGGGAGCACCACAGGCTGGGAGAGGAGCATCACAGGCTGGGAGAGGAGCACCTCCATGCTTCCCCACAGTATTAGAAAATCAGGTCTGGTGGGAAAGAGATGAAATTCTGAGGGTGTTTATAGGCCCAGAGAGTTTATTTTAAGCATTGTGGGTACCCTAGAACATTGTCTTCCTTTCCTCCTGGAGCTGGGAAGCCTTACACCCCACAGAGATGAGAGACAGGGTGTCCTGGTTTCCACTCTGCTTCCTGCACCTCTTGGGTGTTCCCTGCTTCCCCTAAGTAGACATCTTCCCGCTTTAGCATTTCTTCTCACCTTTCTTCCTTCCTTACCTCAGGACTCCAGGACCCAGGACTTCCTGTTCTGTTCTTGCCTTTGTCCCCTCATTTGTGACATGGAAATGCTAGTCTTAGCCATCTGCAGTTTCTGGGTCGATGGTTAATTAATGAATTTCCAGCGAGCCCACTTTTCTCCAGGTACAGCCATGCGCCAGTCACCAGGGTTTACCAGCAAAGCACAGTTTTCCGAGGAGAGTCTATCAGGCCAACCTCGGAGACCTTGTCCCACAAACCCAACTGGGTTTTCAGGCTCTGGCTGGGCCTCCCTCCATTGCGGACTCCTGAAAATGCTCTTCCCAGAGGGCTCCCCTGGGAATATCAAAGTTTATCTGTTCCCATGGATTAGCTGTGGGACCTTCTGCCTCACGCTTCGTCTCCAGCAGGGACCCTGAGCCTCTCTCACTATTTTCACTATTTTGATGTCATTTCTCCGTGCTCACGGATCCTTCTGCCAATGTAAGACTCTAGCGAGCCTTAGCTTACCAGGAATTGATGCAAAAAGCAAGAGGAATTTATTGTTCCAACGTGTTGAGGTCACCCTGCACATGGGGAGAGAGAATGACCGAATGCAGCCTTTCTGGCCAGCCTTTATACAGTTCTCCAGGCAGCAGCCATTAGGCACAATGTGATTGGCAAAACAGTGAGACTTTTGAACTGATTGGTCTATAGGGAATGGGTGGCCAATAGTCTTGAATGTGTCTATGAGCTCTGGTGTTTGGTGCCTCCTCCCTGAGGTCTGAGGAATGTCATTAGCCCCTCCCTTCCGGAGGGAAGGGGTGCCTATGTTCTTTATGACCTTTCGCTTCCAGGAGGGGAGGGGTCCAGTGGAAATTTCTAAAGTTCCTGAGCTGACCTCCTCATCTCCTCACTGAGTATTCCAGATGCTCTGATGTTGTCAAAACTCAGACCATTGTAGAAGTCTCAGAGTCACAGAGTACCACGAAGCATCGCACCTATAACATCTCATCCTATACTGTGGATATAGTGACACAGGGGGCTGTATGATACACACCCCACAGATAAATATGGACTATGTATGTACTTGCTGTGTGCCAAGGTCTTGTAAGACCCCCCAACTCAATTTGTTTCTTAGACCCCTAGAAACAAAGCCCAGCATGGAGTTCTTTGTTCTTTCGCCTTCAGCCTGAGTTACCGATGACCTCTGGAACTGGCTCATCTTAAACTCACCCTGGCGCCACTTTGTGTAAGGGACTAAAAATGTTTCCCAAAGATAAGACTGTCACCCTTCCGTAGGAGATGGGCTGTAATGCATCATCCCCACTCTTATGATGTTTACTCAGATCCCACCAAGAATGTTTGCCAAAGATAGCCTGTAACTCTTCGGTAAGAGATGAACTGAAATGTTTACTCAGCTTCCCATTCTTTGTGAACTCCGCCCCCCTTCCTTTAAAAGTGCTCAATTGCAACTGTTGGGGGTCGATCTCCTATGAGCTCGTCCTAAGCATGCATGCTGATTTTTCCCAATTAAACCTCATGCGTATTGCATCAAGAATGGTTTCTCTCGAGTTATTGGGGCGTCGTCTCATCCTGGGACTTGAGCGAGGGTCTCCCTGGGGACGGGGGGTCTTTCGGTCTCAAAGGAGATGCTTGCTTCCTTCTAGAAGCAGACAGATAGACAGACCAGTGTACTGGCTGGTTTTGTGTGTCAACTTGACCCAGGCTGGAGTTATCACAGAGAAAGGAGACTCCCTTGAGGAAATGCCTCCATGAGATCCAGTTGTAAGGTGTTTTCTCAATTAGTGATCTAGGGTGGGAGGGCCCATTGTTGGTGGTGCCATTTCTGGGCTGGTAGTCTATAAGAGAGCAAGCTGAGCAAGCCAGGGGAAGCAAGCCAGTAAGTAACATCCCTCCATGGCCTCTGCATCAGCTCCTGCTCCCTGACCTGCTTGAGTTCCAGTCCTGACATCCTTTGGTGATGAACAGCAATGTGAAAATTGTAAGCTGAATAAACCCTTTCCTCCCCAACTTGCTTCTTGGCCATGATGTTTGTGCAGGAATAGAAACCCTGACTAAGACAGCCAGGACGGTAGGGGATGTAAGGGATTGATCCTGGGCACAGAGGCGGGGCCCTGGAAGAAGAAACTGGAACAGATAAGAAAATGAAATGCCAAAGCAGGTCTGTCAGTCCCTGGGCTTCTTTATTTCTGTGGCAGTTAAACTTCTTCTTGGAGCTCTTCTCCATTGGGGCTAGGAGAAAACTAGCCCGGATCAGTCTGTGAGTTTGCCCCAGCTGCAGGGCCCCATCCTGGTCTGAACTGATAGCTGAAGCAGGCACAGGGCACCAGCCAGCCTGGGCACTGCCTTCTCTTCTGCTTGTTCCTTTATTTGGCATCTCTATCAAGCTCTCATGGTGCCTGGGTGCTATTCTTGGTCCCAAGAGGAAGCAGGCCTGGGAACCAGAAGCCCTTCTTCATCTGTTCTGTCCCCAGAAATTCTAGACAGAGGAGATATGCCATATAAATTTAGAACTATGAATTATCTGCAGCCCTCAGAGGTGTCCTGGCAGAATAGACATCGAAGAGGAGGAAGGAACCGGCAGAGCATCAAAAGAAAGGGAGCTCCTGGAATGGGGAGCCAGAAATGGAGCTCAGAACGGGGCTATCTGGGAAGCTGGAGCGAGTGCTGGACCTGAAGACCTCTGGGAGGGCCACTTCTTTCCCCAAGTATATTAACACGGGGTGGGGGCAAGAGTGCAAGAACGGCAAACTGAAGCTGTGGAAGTTGATCTCAGCTGCAACCTGTTACAATATCTTTGCTGTAACAGGGTCTGGGTTGGGGAGTGGCAAACTGTTACAGTATCTTTGCCTTCCTGGTGCTTGGTCGGTCTCTCTCTCTCTCTCTCTCTCTCTCTCTCTCTCTCTCTCTCTCTCTCTCTCTTTCTCTCTCTGTGCAAAGCATCATTTTTTTTTCTAATCCTCCCCTCCCCCACTGTGGAGTCTTCCACCTGTCTTTGGTATTTTGTGTGTACAATTTACAGTAACTTCTTCCAGCATTTCATCTGAAAGCAAACAATTTGTGTATGAATTGGCTGAACTTTGCCCCCTCTTTTATAGAAAGGGTTTGGCAAGTCATTGACAGGATATGGGGGAGGGGAGGGAGAGGGAGAGAGATAAAGGAAGTTTCTTAAGAGATCAATCACAGACAAGTCTTTTAGCCTCAGTTTTAGCCTCAGTTTCCTGCTTTGTAAGGGGGGGGGGAAACAGTAACCCTGCAAGGTCTAAAATCCTTGAGTTGATGCTCTTGCATTTAGCCTTCGACTGAATCCTGCTTGCTTTTATCTTAAAGATTTTATGTCTAGGGAGAACCTCAATTATTGCCTCTTTAACAACTTATTGAAGGTCTGCTCTTTCCTGAGGGTTAGGCATGTCTTAGCCAGCAGGATCCAATCACAGCTCATAAAGAGCCCGCCCCCTGCCGGGGAACAGGAGCAAGGACCTTGCTTGCTGGCTAAAGTGGCCTGTGATCAGAGGCAGGCAACCTTGGATTCTGGGAAGTCTTCAGGAACCAACAGGCAAAGCCAGTTAGAAATCCCTTCCCACGCTATTGCTTCTGTAACCACTGAGTACACGAAGCACTAAAGACGGAATGCATAAACTCTGCACACCAAGATACGGTAGCTATTAACATCCTCGCCTGTATGTGTTCCAATACACCTGCCTTGAAGCATTTAGCAGTTTCCAGACATTCTGACGAGTAAGCCCTGTCAACAGATAGGGGTGTCCTTCTATGTAACCACCTTAGAAAGCATTTACCATTGTGCTCATGGAAAAATAATTTTAAAGTGTCACCTAGAACTATGATTCACATTAAAATCACTATGCTCTGTCCCCCAAAAGTCTCTTATAGCTTTGCACCTAAGCACCAAGGAGGCAACTATCATGTTTGCTTCCACTCTTCTACCCAGACAGTGACTGTCCACCCTGCCCCGCCCCACCCCACCCCACCCCACCCCACCCCACCCTACCCCAAGGTATGGGTATCTAGGCAGCTTTCTTGTCAGAGGTCCTCTGGTTGGGGCCTTTTGGTCCCCCCCCCCCAACTTGGTTCAAGTCCCACAATTGTGGCTACAGTATTTAAAATAAATATTTTTAGATTGATTTATTCTATGTGTATGAGTGTGTTTTGCCCACATGTATGTAAGGGAACCACGCTTGTGCCTGGTACAGGCGGATGTCAGAAGAGCACGCCAGATACCCTGGAACTGGAGTCACAGATGATCATGAGTCACAGATGGTCCCATGTGGGTGATGGGAATCAAACTGGGGACCTTGGCTTAAGCAACAGGTGCTCTTAACCACGGGGCCACCTCTCTCCAGCCCCAGCTGGCTGCAGCATTTTATAGAGTCACTAAGTTTTTCCTCTGGTGGCATAGCCACAGATCATGACAGGCTGCTCCACAAGCTACTGATGTGGTATCTTCTCTAACAAGAGGAAATGTACCTTCTCTTCTCTGCCATAACTAAACATTCTCTATTATAACTAAACACTTGAAGCTAACAGTCATCTTTATATTTTCTTCCCCATCCATTTTTCCCACAAGCATTTTTGTGTTGCAAAAATGGCAACTTCCTAATTGTAGCTTTCTTTTAAATTTTTACGTTTGTTTGTTTGTTTGTTTTTATAATAAAGATGGGCTGTTTCTTATCTGCCTCCCTTTGAAATTCTTCAGTCTTATAAGAGACACAGATGTGTGGAAGAGACAGGCTGAGTACGTTGACAAGACCCTGTCCTGGGTCACAAACAGGTCAACTGTCAGTTTAATGGAGACTGTCCCTGGCTGATGGAAAGATGGCCAGCCTCCTGTCAGTGCCCAGGGCTTGAATGGCTGGGGACTCTACGGAAGGAGTCAGGTGGAGAAACAAGAGATGGATCTTTGGCTCCATTCAGAACCTTCCCAACATGCAAGCAAGCAGGTGCACCTTCCTCTACTAGCAGTTAAAAGGCACTTCGACATCTGTTCTGTTCTAGGCTCTAAGCCAGCAGGGGGAAGGACTGTCCCCATGGTGTTGATATGGTAGGGGAGGGGGGAGACAGATAGTGTATGTGGGGGGAGGGGTTGGGAATATTAAGTGGGTGGTCAGGAACTGAATGGAGAAACAAAGTGAGTGGGGAGAGAGCTACAGAAAGGTGCAAGGCAGAGGTAGAGGGGTCTGACTCTAGTCGAGAAAAATCAGTGAGGCCAGCACGGTGGGAGGGAAGAGCTGGAGGGACCCTCTGGCTGGCTGACGCTTGCAGGCAGCGACCACTCACTCAGTTCACGCCCAATTATTAGAGCCAGCAAAGCACGGGGATTATTTCCCTCCCTCTACTGCGACATGATTTTGGGCGAATGAAAACAAATCAGAATTCATCAACTGTGAACAAAATTGTCAACTGTGAACCGTCAACAGTCTGGTTTAAAAATAGAAGACGGATTGACGAGACGCAGCGGAGAAGGCAGTTTAAACAAAACGTTAAAAATAATAATACCCTAAGCACGCAAGGCCCCGGGAAGAGTGCGGAGTCCTGCGTGAGCAGTGAACTAGAGAGAAGTTATTAGCTCTGCTTTACAAATCACAGGAGAGAAAGATTCACCGGCCATTTGCAGGAGACGGTTGCTCACGCCGTCGACGGGTCGGTGTGTTGTGTGTCGGTGCGAAGCAAGGATTGGCTGGGAAATGTGCTAGCACATGTGGTTTTAAGTAGGTCAGTGTTTGGAGCACCTGTACACGCTTCTGCAGTGTTGCCTTTTTCTGCTTCTCAGGTAGTTGGGGAGGGCACTTACAGTACAGCAGGTTAAGGGTCTAGAAGCTTCTGGGGCTGGTTGTATTTATATCTGTGTTAGTGTGCATATGGAGGCTAATCTGTGCTTAAATGGTCTTACCTGATTTCCTAGTTTCTCAGCTCGATTCCTTCATAGAACTATGGCCAATGATTCAGATAACCACTTTATCGTAAGATGAGTGTAAGGCTTGAATTTTTCATATGTCCACCCCTCCATCACAGAGTCAGAAGGGACACAGCACAGCTGACTTCTCACATCCTGATGCTACTGCTTTGGGACTTTTTGGTTTGGTTTGGTTTTGTCTTACACCTTTCCAATAGACCTAAGCCATCTTGGCACAAAGACTTACACTTTTAATTCCAAAGCAGAGCCTCTCCTTGTCCTGGAGTCTCTCTCTCTTCTTAAAACATAAGATGCAAAGTGTTACCAGTCAGCTTGGCTGTCAGGCAAAGAGCCAGAAACTGAGCTGTGTAAGGGACAGTGTTCCGCTCTCATAGCCCAGGAGGCCGGGCGTTTGAGATCAAATAACTAACAACAGCTGGCTCATCCTGAGGCAGAGGAGTTGCTCTCTTGGTCTTTGGTGCCTGGGGGGGGGGGTGTCTCTGGAGGTCCTTGGCTTAGAGATAGCTCTCTCTCTCTCCTGTGTCTCAACACTTCACCATCCTTACCTGGATAACTCTGTGTCCCTATGTCCCTTCCTTATATGAATACCCAAAATACCAGCTTCAGGCCCCAGTGAAGCTGTTTTCATTTGGCTGACTCTACGAAGCCCCCCACTGTAACAGAGGTCCAGGTCTGAGACTCATTTGGACCTCGTTTGCATGCGGGATGCAGTTAGGCCCTAGTGGGAGGTGTATAGCTTCCAGAGGGTGACTAGGGGTTGACTGCAGACAGCAACAGAGGGTCTGTGCTGCTATGCTCTCTTCATGGTGGGTAGGTACTTTCCTGTAGGAAGTACCAACTCAACTGTGACCCCCATGGATGTCTTTCTGTCTGTCTCATGGAGGTCTCCCAGGTACACCTCCAGCTTTGGCTGTTGTGAGCTCTGGAAGGAGCTGAGAGGAGACAGCCTCTCCAGTCCAGAGGATTTGCTTCTACTAATTTCCTTTGTTTTACACTTTCAAAAACAGTTATTTTTTTAAGTGGCAGACAAGTAATGGTATAGACTCTTACTAGCTCCCAAGAAGGTCGTGCTTTCTAGCCTTGCTTGGTTTATTACCTGCAGCACTATGAGAGTTGAACTTGGCTCACCCTGGCTGCCTAGGTCCTCTATCCCCTCAGGGCTGGTGTAGATGGAACAAGAAGAGAGGCTACTTGCCCAATCCCTCGTGGCATAGCAATCACCATCCACAGTTGTATCAGAGTTTGGCTCCTGCTTTGCACATACCATAGGAAAGGTTTCCAGCCCCTGGCATTTGGTCCTAAGGTCAGGAGGGAGAACCTGGTACCCTGTGATGCTGGGAGGATGCCTGGTACCCTGTGATGCTGGGAGGATGCTCATCTCCCTGTTCACATCTCCCTTGTAGAATCTGCTATTCTCTTGCACTCCATCCTCTACCCGGGTTTTCCTAAAAAGAAATCTCGCACTGCTCTGTACACTTTGTTATTGTTGCCCAACTGAGCTGGATAAGCCGAGGTTGTATCTACTTTGTTGGAGGAACCAAATCTAAGTCCTCTCTTGTGCTGTTTATGTTCCTAATGGGAAGCAGTGGAACCGC
The DNA here is from genome assembly GCF_900095145.1 of Mus pahari. NCBI lineage: Eukaryota > Metazoa > Chordata > Mammalia > Rodentia > Muridae > Mus > Mus pahari. The sequence goes on along the minus strand of NC_034605.1, from coordinate 60,201,008 downwards.
TCTGCAGCAACATTGTTTCCCCCTGGCTCCCATTTTCTTAGCAGGCCTGGACTAAGGGCACTGCTTATCTGCCTTGTGATTATCTCTCAACCTATACACTGCGCTGTCTACCTGGCTCTATGCAGCCAGCCAGGTCCATCTTGGGGCCTGGCACCTAAAGCTTGAGAGATGAAGATGCAAACCTGCCTGGTGATGGAGCCCCACTGGCTTTGGAGAGCTCACTTAGCAGGTCTTTCTCTCTGAGAGTTACTTGGCCTCTCTGTTGCCTCTGCTCTGGCAACAATCTGGTGCAGGAAAAGAACTGAATTGTATCTATGTGGCTTACTAGGGAGAGATGGATTAGAGAAGAGCCTCTAAAGGGAACACTGTGAGATGCCCCAGTCTCAGTGTCAGGCACTGAGAACACCTCTCAGCAGTTGTGATTCCGGACTCCAATTCAGAGATTCCCATGACCTCCACCACACGTTCCCTGAGGGCTCTCCACCAGTGAGCATCCTTTTCCTGAGAGAGAGTTGGGGTTCTAGCTTGGTTATTACCTCCAGAAAAGGGTGTACATTTTGTTTACATTTCATTATAAAATGCTTGATGCATAAAATTGTGTGTATTATTTATAGAAGTTGTTAAGTCCAGGAGCAAGGCTTTTAAAAAAAAGCTGAGTTAAAGTGTAAAAGAAACACCCATTTTTGTGATGCTTCTATAGGCCCTACCCTGCTGCCTCCCATAGGGAGTTCACCCGAAATTGATGGCACTTGTGAAAAATCTAATATGAGTTTTTACTATCTCTGTCTGTCTGTCTAACCTGTTTTGAATTTTTAAGAGTCAAATAAAATGGTAGGATTACAACCATTTATATTTTTTAAATTTTATTTTTTTATTTTCGGTGTGTAATTCATGTAAGCCTACATGAATTATTTTACCTTTATGTATGCATATCTATTATGAGACTATCTTGTGCCCATGGATGAGAGCATTGAATGCTCTAGAACTAGAGTTCCAGAAGGTTCTGAACCACTATGTGGGTGCTGGGAAGCAAACCCAGGTCCTCTAGAATGACAGTGAGGACTCTTAACTGTGGAGCCACCTCACCTGCCCGAGACCTGATGCCTTTGGTGCTTCATTCACACGTTACATATCTTCCAAGGAGATAGAAAGAAAGAAAGAAAGAAAGAAAGAAAGAAAGAAAGAAAGAAAGAAAGAAAGAAAGAAAGAAAGAAAGAAAGAAAGAAAGAAAGGTACCCTGGAGCCTTGCGTTTGCTTAGTGTAGATGGAAACTGCTTTCTCGGTGGTCCCTCTCTGGAATACAGGGGTGAGCTGTCATGGACATGTCAGGGGAACACGGAGGGGCTACTGCTGCCCCGCGGAGCAGGCTGAGTAGCAAGAGGTCTTGTCTGGGGCTCCTGTTCAGGCAGGGCCATCTAGTAAACAGCTGTGTGGCTTCAGAGAGCCTGGGGCAAGCATGAGACAGAGGCGCAGGCACTGAATGTGGAGCTCCAGGAGAAACAGAGGGGAGAGACATGCGGGGAGAATTCGGGTGGGATACGCAGCTGAGACGGGGTATGGGCGCTAATGCCCTAACTTGTGTTGGCTGGCTGGGAGCTCTCCGACAGAACAGAGCTGTTTTGTGGTTTGCAGAACTCACATTATTACCCTTCTTTCTGCCTTTAGATCATTTGTCCTATTTCTCGAATACCAACAATGTGTCAGACTCACTATGGGTCCCCTCACCTCAGATATAAGACAGGAAGTGAAACTTCCATTGCCATACTCTATGGTCCAGAAGGAAGCCAGCCAGTGGTCTCCCCCTCAACCCCACAGGCTCTGGTGAGCTTCAGTTCTGCCCTTCGGCCTTCTGAATCTTCCGCAGAAGAAACAGCTCTTCTATGGCATGTGATGTCTGCAAAGCTTGATGGGAAATCCAGGTGAAGTGCTAAAATTGGTGCCCTTGAAGCCTCTCCTGGGACCTGTGCCTTCACTATTGGTGCTGACCCGTCTACCTGTCAGAGTCGGCCATGTGGCAGTACTGCATCAGGAGTACAGGGAAGGCAGAAGCTGAGTCGCAGGGCATGAGGAATGTGTAGATTCCCTCTTCAAGGATGGCAGAGTTTGGTGAGGGGAAATATTTGAGTCTGTAACGAGGCAGTTACATAGTAGCACGCGAAGGCCTTATGATGAAGTCAGGTGATAATTTAAACTTTTCAGAATAAATGTATACATAAAAGAATCTTTTTGCCTAAATAAAATTTAGAATGTCTCTAAAAACTAGTTCGTAAACCTCCAATCTGAAACCGAGGGTCATTCTAGAGAGCTAGCCAAGAGGAAGAGGAAGCAACTGGAGGGGGCGGCTGGCTGGCCACAGAAGTCCCTGTTCTAGCTGCACATACTCTGTGTGTGTGTATGGTGTGTGTGTGTGTGTGTGTGTGTGTGTATGTGTGGTGTGTGTGGTGTATGTGTGCGTGTGTGTGTGTGTGATGTGTATGTGTGTGTGTGTGTGTGTGGTGTGTGTGTGTGGTGTGTGTGGGGTGTGTGTGTGGGGTGTGTGTGTGTGTGTGGTGTGTATGTATGTGTGTGTGTGTGTGTGTGTGTGTGGTGTGTGTGTGTGTGTGTGTGGTGCGTATGTGTGTGTGTGTGTGTGTACCTTAGTTTCTGTCAGCTTGACAAAGCCAGAGTCACATGGGAAAAAGAGAATTTCAAGAGAGGAATTGCTTCCATCACACTGGCCTGTGGGCATGTCTACGTAGCATTTTCTTGATTAACAGTTGATCTAGGAGTGTCCAGTCCACTTTGAGTGGTACCACCTGTGGGCGGGTGGTCCTGGGTTGTATAAAAAGGCAAGCTGAGCAAGCCACAAAGCAAGTCAGGGGGCAGCTTCCTGCGTGGTCTCTGCCTCACTTCCTCCCTCCAGGTTGCCGCCTTGGCATCCCTTTATGATGGACTGAATCCTGTAGGCCAAATAAGCCTTTCCTCGCCAGGTTAGCGGTTGTCGGTGTTTGTCACAGCAACAGGATCAAACTAGGGCCCAGTGCTACTTGAAGCCAGAGTTGACAGAGTGACCTTTCAGCTTTCTGTCAACTCATCCCTGCTGCCTGCAGGCACATCCCATACTCAGAGGTCTTTGGGCTCTGGCTGTGTATTCTCACACAGCCTGCCTCACCACATAGCCCTGTCCACACGACTTTAGATGAATACACTCTAATTTACTCCAAAGTCAGGGCAAGTGATGTTTGAGGCCTCGGCCTGGCTTCCCTTCACAAAGTGCGTCTGACTCCTGGGAGCACACTGGTCACATGTTGGCCATTTCGGGAGCATTATAAAAGGGAGCTTGGGTTGGCGAGGGAGCTTGCTCTCTGTTCTCTTGCCCTGCCATTACCCTTGGATGGGTGACAGCTGGAGCTATACCCAGTGATTGCAGAACCTTTAGAGCCGGCTATAAAGCACTCTGCCTGGGTTTGTAGTTAGTTCGGGGACGGAACATCTCATTCTCTCACAGTGAACCCATGTCCACCTCTACTCCAGAGAGTTGCTTTGCAAATGTTGGCGGTTTCTCTAAGGTTGCTTTGTGTTTTCCAAGGCAGGGACTGTATCTGTGCTTTCCCTTCCGTCAAATGATTCCCCGTGGCTCCTGATAAGAGATGCGTGCTGAGCGGGTGCATAGTCAGTTCTGTCTCTCTCCTTCCTTTGAACCTCCACCAGGTTCTCAGGCCCTAGGCCTTTGCAGGAGACTGATTTTATGCAAGCCTTGATCCTGAGAATTTGACAGGCAGAAAAGGAGGGAACTCAGATAAGGCATCTGGGCCAAAGGCAGAGGTGCAGAATCAGCCACATTCCGTATAGGTTCTGTGCTCCGAACCCTCAGCCACATGACAGAAACTATCTCAGGACCCTTGAGGGCTCGGCTGTGAAGTCAGACATGCGATTGACTGAGTGCTAAGGTCTTTTATGAGTTACCTAACCTCCAAGAGCCTCAATTTCCTTTTCCATATTATACAAGTAATAAGAAAGCTGGAGCCCACTGTGGTCTAGGACACCCGTAAATACCTCCGCATCCCCTACTTGTGTTTTGAGTATGCTGAGACTTAAATATAGAGTTAGGAGACGGGGTCCTGAAAGCTACCATGATTGCTGACAAAAGATGACAGGAGGTTGTAGCTTGTGGACTTCTGACATTGACTTCCAGACTTAGGTGGGCATTCCCACTAGATCCCAGGTTAGTTATAAGAGGGCTCCAGCCATAAAAAACCTCCAGAGATGGGGGAGGGGCCCAGGCTTTCATTTGCACATTGCTCCCAGAGGAAGGGGCAGGCAGAGCACCTCAGATGTGCTATCTGACGCTTTCCAATACAGAAGTGAATGTGCTTTGCTCTGGTCTGACTATGGAATGTCCCTCGTAGGCTCACGTAGAGAGTGTCCCCGGTAGCGGCTGAGGTGCTGAATGTGTTCAATGTTTGGCCATGATGATTCTGTTTCAGAGAGTCTGGAGAGTGAAAGCTAGCTGGAGGAAGTAAGCAGTCTGTGTCCTGTGTCCTTTGTCCTGTTCCAGGCTCCCCTCTCTTCTGCTCTGCTTCCTGTCCACCATGATACGAGCAATCCCACTACAGTGTCCCATCATTATGGGCTGAAGCCATGAACAAAGCAAATCTTTCTTCCTTTTAAGTTGTTTATGACCAGCATCTGTGAGAGTAATGAGAAAGCAGGTTACTAAGAACGTTCTCGAGCACTTGCTCTGTGCGGGAGGATTCATTGGGGAGCCCCTGCACTTAAGTGGGAGGGCTTCATGGGTCACATAGAACGCCACATAAGTTCCCTTTCAGATAATCACCATATTTTATAAATGGTGACAGTTGAACCTGCTGTTAATTTAAATTTGCTTTCCAGTTCTTCTGCTGTGTTTTGGGAGTTATTTGGGAAAACATGAACAGCCAGTCCCAAGTTAGAGTTTTGAACACCAGACTACTAGCATGGCCAACTTCTCCCTTCTCCCATCTTGATTCCCTGGGAAGCCAAGCATGCATTTGGCTTTGCCATATTCTAATGGTCTGTCCTGTCTCTCTCTCTCTCTCTTGCAGTGCAAGTTGGAATTCCATGCTTGTTCTACAGGCAAAAGCCTCAGCTCCCTCTGTGATGGGCCCTGTCCGTGTCTGCCTGAGCCTGAGCCACTGAAGCCCAAAGCAGAGAAGAGTGGTGAGTGGAAGAGGGCTCAGCGATCAGGGCGCCTTGTGTGGCCAAGCCCAGCTCACTTGCTGGGAGCCAGGCTGTGACAGAGCTGTTCAGCCTGTGAAGGGAATATGGGCTCACTTGGCAAGTGAGCTCTCCAGCTTGGCCAGGGACTCTGAGCTGAACCACTTTCTACCATTAAAGAGAGAAAGAAGAGCAGAGAGGCTTTTTAAAAGAAATCTGTTAAAAGAAAGTAAAGTGTGTGCCGAGCTCCTTTAGATGGTAGTTTAGCTCTGGCATGGGAGGGGCAGGTTTACGTAGCCTGCCCTTGGGCTTATCTTTCTCCAGTTGTCAACACTAGAATCCTTTGAACCTCTCAAGACCGAACATCACAGAAACTGCAGAGATACCATGGCAGAGGGGAGCTCTCTCCCCTAAGCATTTCTTCATCGATACATTCCACTGGAGCCCAGTAGAAAGCCAAGGGACAGATGAAAGTAGACATCCCTAAGGACCGCTGTTTCCAGTCCAGGGTTGAGAGGGGATGTTTTCTAATGGAGAAATAATATGGTCCCATTGGCCACTGCCCACTCCTGAAATCCAAGCTCAAATTTGCCTTCAGTGGCCGTGAGCATTCTTTGTGACTGGCTGGTTCATAGAAAGCACTGCATCCGCATGCATGTATACATACATGTGCATGTATGCAGTGTGTGTGTGTGTGTGAACTCATGTCACCCAATGCAAGAAGTTTCTAATGATTGAGGAAATGAACAGAGCGAGAGACAATATCATTTTTACTAGCCATGTGGGCAAGGGCAAGTAGATGAAGACTTCAAACCCAAGTCTGGGTCGTTCTGCTTTAGAAATGTTACAGGCTCTTTGGGAAGGATAGCTCAGAAGAGCCGTACAGATCAGGAAAGATAGTGATCATAAGTAACCAACAAAGATTACAATTGATTTCTCTACAGCAGATCTCATTGCATTTGAGGACAGTTTCCTTAAATGGTTGTGCTGAGAAAACGTAGATACGATGTACAATACTGCCTCTTTGTATTTTGGCCATGAGGTGTTGAAGTCGTCAGTCTCAATGAGGTCAGCTGGGGAAGTCCAGGTCCTCAATCTCATCAACAAAAGATCTCAGAGAAAGTACACAAAGCCCAGAAAATAAAATAAAATAAAATAAAATAAAGTTAACTTTAGAAGTGAGAGTATGTCAGAAAGCAAAAGTGTATACTTTTCTGGGTAGTGGCATGGGTGTCCTTCAGCCTCCGGTTTGAAGTCAATACAAAGTGGTTGGGTTTTTTTTTTTTTTCGTTCTTTTTACTTACCTGGCACCTTTTGCTTGACAAGAGCTGATAGGGGACAAAGTCACCCTGTGATACTTGTGAATACTTCTGATGACATTTCTCAATTACCTTATGGCCAGGGGCAAGTTGCCTCTCTGATCTCATAAAGCCAGGCCAGCCTCAAAATTATAGACTAACGATTGTTCAACAAAACAACCACAGAAACCAGAAGAGAGAAAAAAAAATGTTTAAATAAGAGAATTTGAGCGGCCAGGCGTAGTGCACAGTGGCAGAGCTCCTGCTTGGTCTACGTCGGCCTAGAGTTTGACCTTGAGCAGAAAGACAAAAAAGAGGGGGGATGGTTCCAGAAATCTTTTAAGCCTAAGTTTAGTGTCTGGAATTTGCCAAGACTAATAGCCAGGAAGTCCCTTCTTAGATGCAGTGTCATGTCTTAGCCGCAGGGTGTTGTAGCTTCCCTTTTCTCCACTGCTCAGCAAAGGCGTAGGGAAGTCTTAGTGCTAGGTGCATGGGTCTTCACAGTGGGGGAGACCTAGAGACAGTAGCGCATGTTTCAGTTAGACGGTGGGTAACCCCCTCTTGACTCTAAATATGAACCCTCCCTGCCTGCCTCAGCACCGCACTGCAGCAGAGCTAGCCTTGGCCTGAGCCAGGCAGCCCTGCTGTGAGCATCGTCCATCCTGGGAGTTTTGCTGCACTCCTGGGTGAGGGGAGGACCCTGCAGAACCATGGAGTTCCTGGTCAGGAAGGGTCTCAGTTTCCGCTGTCCTCCCTGTATCTGTAGCATCCATGTTTTGTGAAGCAGAGGTCCCCATCTACCTGACATCTGCAGTATATAAAACTGATGAGCAATCTATACATGTCCTTATGAATGTGGGTGAGCAATGTGAGCACATGGGTACACATACACTTGAGGGTCCATGCTTGTAGAGGGCAGAGGTCAACTTTGGGCATTGCCCTTAATTGCTCCTCTGTTATATATTTTTGAGACACGGTCTCTCACTGACTCTGAATCTCAGAGTCAGCTTCATTGGCTGGCCAGCAAGCCCTTAAGATCTTCCTGTTTCTATCTCACTTCCCAGTGCTGGGGTTCCAGATGCACGCCATAACAGTCACATTTATGTGGGTATTGGGGATCCGAACTCAGGTCCTCAAGTTTTGTACAGCAAGCGTTACCCAGTGAGCCATCGCCCTAGTCCCCATAGATCTTTATTCAGTCCCCCATGAACCAAGGAAAACCCTGGAGGTTCCCTGAGAAATGGACTTGTCTAGATTTAGACACATGGGTAACTGGACCTCAGGTCTCTGTTTATAGTTGGGTGTCTGTTAGCTCTCCTCAGCCTGGATGAGGCAAACACTCTGCATGCAGGGAGCCTCTCTTGGGTCTGAAGTCATCCAGTGAATCTCACGGTGTCAACCACAAGACAGACAATGTCCTTGTACTCTTGGAACCAGTAGGACTGGAGTGGCACCAGCAGCAGCGACCTCCTCTGCTCTCTCTGTAGCAGGGGATGAAGAGATCGGAGGTGTTCACTCAGAGTAGCTCTGCCTCCTTCTGGAGCTTTAGCCCAGGCTTCGGAGATACCCTGAGGAATGCTGGGGCAGGCCAGAGGGTACTCACGGTGGGCCCGCCATGAGCTGGAAAAGGGGGTGGGGGGTGTGCTGGGCGTGTTGGAGCAGGAAAGCTTCAGCTTTTGCTGGCTGGGCTTGCTAAGGGGGAAATAATAACTTCCCTCCAGCTGAGCTATTTCCAACAGTAGGAAAAAAAAAGTCATCCACAGCGATTTTCTCTTCTCAAAAGGTGTTTTCCACCTGAGAGAGATTCTGAGGGGGAAAGAGTCCTGGCTTTGACAGACGGTTGTCTAATTCCACTGCTTATCACAAGTGGATCCGAGGAAGTGTGTTTAAATGGGAACAGGAGACGGTGGAGAGGAGAGAGTCGAGTTCTGCTTAGCTCTAATGTCTCAATGGAAAACTTAAAGAAAAATGAAAGGAAAAAAAAAAAAAAAGCCTGCTGCCTGGGTTCCTAGAGCATCAGTTCTCAACCTGTGGGCTGCAACTTCTTTGGGGTTCGAATGGCCCTTTCACAGGGGTTGGCTAAGGCCATGAGACCTTTACTTCACAGTTCATAATAGTACCAAAATTACAGTTACGAAGTAGCAACAAAATATTTTGTGGTTGGGGGTCACCACGACATGAGGGACTGTATTAAAGGGCTGCAGCCTTAGGAAGGCCGAGAGCCGTTGACCTAGAAGCACGGAGATTGTCTTTGCATCCGGAGAGAATGCTCGCCATCATGCCTGTGGTGTGAGAGAGCGAGGGCCCCGGGCCTGCAAGCCTGTGATTTAGAAGCAGTTTAAAGTAACCTTTTCCTAGCCATTCAGCTCTCGTTGCATATTATTCTGTTCTAGACTGTAGTCAGAAATTAAGTGTACAAAGGAACGATTAAGTTTCAGGAACCAGCTATTCTAAACGTCATGATTTTTTTTAAAAGAAAAAAAGAAAGGGAGGGAGGGAAAGAGGGGGGGGGAGAGAGAGAGAGAGAGAGAGAGAGAGAGAGAGAGAGAGAGAGAGAGAGAGAGATCTTGAGAATTAAATTGGCAACTGCTTAAAGAATTTAATTTCCCTAATCTGGACTCCGAGGTCAGCGCGGAATTTGGCTTTAGTCTCTGCTTCTTCCTGTTTTGTGCAACCAGCTCTAGGATAGTAGACCACAGTTTCCCTGGTCCCCCTAATGCCTATTTGATGTTATCTGATCAGAGAAAGCTGCAAAGGAAAAGAGAAAGTGGGGTAAACTGAGGCATGACTGGAGTTTGTCGTAGGACAGAAGCATGTTCTAGAAGATAAAGGCTTTGATAACTTGTTCAACGCTTGCTCTTAAGCCCTTTGCACTTTACCTGCCGAGGCTGGCGAGATTCCTCAGCTGAGCAGGATGCTTCCTGCTCCTCCAGAGTGCCTGCTTACAGTTCCCTGCACAGGGATAGGCTGGGTGGCTCACAAGGCCTGGAAGTACAGCTCCGGCTCTAGTTACAGCGCCCCCTTCTGGCCTCCATGAGCACCTGCACTCAAATTCATGTACTCCACACACAGACATAAAAACATGCACAACTGAAAATAAAATAAGTATCTAAAAAAGAATTACTCAGCAATGTACAATCTTATGTAAAAATCTAAATGCTAGGAAGAACATGTTAGCTATTCCCAGATCTAACCTGCTTTCTGAAAATGCTTCCAACTATATATGCGTGTGTTTGTACATATATGTAGACATATATGTATGTAGATGTATATGTATACAATGTATATACTTATATATGCTCACATGCATGCTCTGTTTTCCTCCTTTTCAAAAAAAGATTTATTTTATTTATATGAGTACACTGTAATTGTCCCCAGACACACCAGAAGAAGGCATCAGATCCCATTATAGATGGCCATGAACCACCATGCAGTTACTGGGACTCGAACCCAGGACCTCTGGAAGAGCAGTCAGTAGTCCCAGCTACTGAGCCATCTCTCCAGCCCCACACTCTGTTTCTTAAGCTTAAGTCAAATTGGGGTGTTTTGCATCCTGGCTTTTGTGCATCATAGATGTTACCTTATATAATCACAGGCCTTTCTGTGTGTCTCTGTGCATATATATTTCTTTCTGTGTTCCTACCAGTGACTCACAGCTACCACTGCCTCTGTTCCTACCTGGAACTCCAGATTCAAACACACACTGGCCATTCGTCATCTGTGCATGGATTCTGACATGCACAGCAAGTGTGATATGTCCCAAACAAACTGCTTCCTCCTGAGCCACCTTAAACCATTAACCCTGCTTCCCCCCCCCCGAAACAGTAAGATCCCCTCCCCCCCTCGCAGTTCACATATAACCTACCAGCCAATCACACTGGCATTTTTAAATATACTTCTTCCCACTACTACTATTGTGACTCTGATAGAGATTTGGGGCATCTTTGGGTTTTATTTTAATCTCTTCTGGTTGATCTCCTGGGCCCTATGTCCTCTCTGAACACAGTAGTCCCCGCTGATGTATAATATGTGATCGAGTATATGCCACTACTATCCAGGACACTCCAACAACCGACTCCACATCTTGTTCAGATTAATTGAAAACTAAAGACATCTTGGTGATGTGCAAAGCCTTACATGAATTGATTGATGTCCCTGTCACCTGCTTCCACACCCCCCCCCCCCGCTTACTTACGCAGCTATAAGTTCACAGGCCTCCATTACAGACATGTCACATGACTATACCCTCAACCCTGCCTTTCCCAGACAGCCCTCTCTCTTCCTCCACCTTTAACAGATGTCATTTTCTTAGCAAGTTTTTCTCCAGTTCACTTTGCTCCTTCTCTACTTAATTTTTCTCCGCAGCATTTATCACCCTCTAATAGATTCCATTTACTGCCTGTCCTAGGCATTGTCTTGCCAGTTATTGTCTCAGTAACTGCCAAATGCTGGATGAATCTGCTGATTCTTCTGTGTGTGTATGTGTATGTGTGCATATATGTATATGAGTGTATGTGTATGTATGTGTATATGTGCATATATGTATATGAGTGTGTGTATGTATGTGTATGTGTGCATATATGTATGAGTGTGTGTATGTGTATATGTGCATATATGTATATATGTATATGAGTGTGTGTATGTATGTGTTTGTGTGCATATATGTATATGAGTGTGTGTATGTGTGCATATATGTATATGTGTGTATATATGTATGTGCGCATATATGCGTGTATATGTGTATATGAGTGTGTGTGTGTGTGTGTGTGTGTGTGTGTACCATCAATTTCAATGTTTAAATTAGTCCTTAAAAGAGACTTTCTTGTAGTACAGGATAGCCTGTATTAGGTACTTAATCTGAGAATCATGTTCATCTGCTCAGTTCTTCTAGCAAATGATGTTATTTCTACTGCTGATGAGAAAACATGAGATTTGGATAGATCATAGATGATAGAGCAGAGGGTTAAGTCTTTTCTGGAACTTACATTCTTCCCATTAGACTGTTTTTTGCTTGTTTATTTGTTTGTTTGTTTGTTTGAGACAGGGTTTCTTTGTGTAGCCCTCGCTGTCCTGGAACTCACTCTGTAGACCAGGCTAGCCTTGAACTCAGAAATCCACCTGCCTCTGCCTCCCCAGTGCTGGGATTAAAGGTGCGCACCACCACTGCCCAACAACTGTTCTTATTCTATGTAAATGTCCATGAGTGCCGGGCTTCCTTTAGAAAGTGAAAAAGGCACATGCATGCCCAAACGTGTTCGTGCACATATGTGTCCATGCTCACATACGTCCATGACCCCACATCCCCTTACACACATGCCCACACACATACATGTGCATGCCCACATATGTCCATGACCCCACATGCCCATGCCCACACATGCCCACAAACATACATGTCCATGCCCACATATGTCCATGGCCACACATGCCCCCACACATGCATGCCCATACACATGCATGCCCCCACACATGCATGTCTACCTACATGAACAACATGTACATCAGTGTATGTTAAGCCCATTTTTCTGTGCTTTCGGGACTCGGAGGATTTGCCACTTTCCTGGTATCCCTCACCTTCCTCACTGACAGGGTTTCTCCATGGTGAGAGACACACCATCCTCACCCATTTTCTCCTCTGTCTTTTAGCATGTGTGCAAGGCTCTCTGGAGTTTATCATTGTCCCCGCCGCACTCTGCTTTTCTGATAGTCTCAAGTTTCCGACCTAGCTTTTCGAAGATAAAAAACCATTTGTAATCTGTCCTGAAGTCAACTGTTCTTCCGTGGCTCAGCTATCTGCTGCTGTGCAAAAAAGATAGCACTGCACAATATGAAATAAATTGGAATCAGAACCATAGGAGAGCATGTGGCTGCTACACCACCAAGTGGGTGGCTAAGCAAATGCTGCCTGTTTCCCGGGTACCACTATAGAACTGGGAGCCGGGCCTTTGACAACATGGGGAATGAGGGAAGGTGCAGGCCCCACTCTTAACAGGTGAGATTAAGTGAGCTGTATTTTACCTAAAATGCTACAAAGCATAACAGCTCCTCAATCAGCAGCTACAGCATGGTACCCTCTCTTCATCCTGTGCCACGTTATAATTAGTATGACATCGGCATCTTCTGCTTGAGTGCCCATCCTCAGGATGACATCACTGTCCTCTGCTGGAGTGTCATCATTGGTATGATGTCATTGTCCTTTACCCCTGTGTATTATCATCACCATCAGTATCATGTCAGCACTCTCTATCTGTGTGTTGTCACCGTCAGGGTGACGTCACTGTTCCCTGCTCTCTGCCTGCATCTTGCCGACAGTACAACCATGGTCATGGTGATAATGATTCTCTGTTGTAAAATCCAAAGTGGCCGTTCGATATGACGTGGGTAGGGATGCCACTGTGACAGGACATGAAGGGGGCAGGGGTGGCACTTTGATTGTTCCACTTAAGGAGCATGTAACATGGCAAGATGAAATCCAGGCTCACTGTCTTCCTAAATATACAGTGAGAGATACCTAGATCCATTGGAATTATAGGCAAGAACAACACCAAAGAGTAACCTGGAAGGTTCCAGTCTGCACCAGACATGGTGAAGAGGTCTCTGACAGCCCCATCCTAACCACGATGGTGTAATTCTCCTAGCTCTGTGGGTAGCTCCTGGCAGCTCTTCTGTTTGAAGAGGGTCTTAGAGCAAAAAGAGGTGGATATTCTACTTTATTATTTCAAGACCTTGAAAGACCTGGAAGGAAAAGCAGTTTTAGAACAAGTCAGGGAACCGTGAGAAAGGAGCCTCGTAGTAAGGAGCCAGGACCGTGGGGGTCTGCAGAAAGCCCAGCCCCTGCTTTCCAGACGTCCATAGAGCAATCGCAGGCATAGTGGGGAAGGGTTCTTTCTTCATTTCTCACTGTCTTTCACCTTGTGGAAGACCATGTAAGGAGCTGTCTAACTCTACTGTTGGGGTCCCAGGGGTCCTGGGACGGTAGCTATGAGTCTTTTTCTTTCCCTCTCCAACCCAGAGTGTTGAGAGAAAGTACTTCCAAGGCCTGTCTGAGCTCTGCCTTCTCCAGTCTCCTACAGTCCCTTGCTTTCAGATCATATACAGAGGCAGAGTGACACTGGCATCTGACTAAACCCTCTGGGTCCGTCTTGAAGTGGGGTCTTAGTGCAGCCCTGGCCCCAGATGTCACACAGTCGGGGAGAGCTGTTCCTGTGAAAACAGATTTAAAAGTTGAATGTCAAAGACCAGAACATTAGTGTTGCAGGGAGTTTGTTTAGAATACCAATCGTGTCCAAAGCACGAGGCCGCTGTAACAAAAGTGTCTTCAAATTGATTTAAGCTAAGTTTAAAGAGAGAGAGAGAGAGAGAGGAAAAAGTCACTTGTGTGGGGCCATGAAACTATTACTTTAAGGGGGTTCCAGAGGCCAAAAAGGACTGGAGCCATATCCAGTATCTCTTTAAATCTACGCATAGACTAGTTCTAGGTTAGGCGCATTGAGGGGGTTTTTAGAGCTCCAAGACAGAAGCACAGAGGACCAAGCATCCCATCCCAGCTTTCTTAGTAGGCTCTGCATTTGGACCCCAGCCTCCAGGACAGACCTGGCATTTATGCTTTCCATAGGCCTGAACCTCAATCTCCATATTAAGCAGTGACTTTTGTGGGTCCCATTGCTTGCCGTGTACTGTACGTGGTTCACACCTGCCAGTCTGGCTTCTCTGCTTAGGTCTGCAGCCCTAGTTCCCCCGCCACACACACACACATACACACACACACACACACACACACACACACACACACACACACTGTTTTTGCTTGTGTATACATTGCCCAGCAAGGTGGATTAGCTTAAGCTGCCTCTGGGCCCTCATGGGATGAATTTACTAATGGAATACATGGGCTCTTATTGTTTTATTTAATAAAACTTTTGTCTCTTGTGATGCATGCGATCTGACCATCCCTGTTTCCCTCCTCCTACTCCCTCCACATACCCCTCGACGAATCCCCCTGCACTCTCTATGTCCTTTTTAAAGTGCATTTGTCTGAGATCCCTGTAGGTGAATGGGTCGATGGGTTAAGAGTCAGACCCTTCAATCAGGGACACTCGTGTCTGAGTTCCCTGAGCACATCACTTTGGCCTTGGTCTATCCGTCCATGCAAAGTGTGTTTCAGTGGCTCTCCTAGTTGAAGCTGGCTATCCCTTTACATCCATGCCTGGTATGGATGGGTCTTCCCATTCCCTGCATCTGAGGGAACACGTAATCTTGCTTTGGATTTTGTCTTGGTAGCAGACGCAAGGCATTCTTTGAGATGGCTCTTGGTATTTGGGGCTCCATTGGGGTCTTGTGAGAACAGGGCACATTTCTAGGCAAAGAAGGGGGAGGAACTGGTGGTTGAAAGAGGACTTTTGTTGCTGCTGTTGTTGTTTTGTTCATTTGTTCACTCAAGCTGGGTGTTTCTAGCATGAGAATTATACACAGTCCTGTGTCATAACATGTTTATGTTCAAACCTGGTTAGCACTGGGCCCAGTAGAAAAACAGTTTGCCTATTCAGGAAAACACAGCAAACCAGAGCCACCAAGATCTGTTACCTCACATAACTCACTTACAAAGACCTCTGAGCTCCATTTAAAATTTAAAGTGTAAGGAAAAATCCCAAACACAGTTTTCTTCTTGTTTCTCAAAATCGAGGTCAGCGGTTGAGTCTGCTGGTAGGAGTAATGTGTTTTATTCCTCCCACCCATCCATCATCCAGCTATCCAGCCTTAATCATGCGCTCATTCTGTGTCCAGATCCATGACCATGTCTCCCCTCGGAGGAACAGCAAGCACTGTCTACAGTGGATAATCAGTAATGCATCCTGCACACAGAATCACTTGTGTCCTGAGGTTATAGTTATCTGGGGCCGAGCAGCTAGCATCTCTTTATGGAGTTGGCTTTATGAGTCCCAGACCCCACAAGATTTTTTTTTTTTATTGATTTCTGAGGAGTTTGCTAGAATTTTGACCTACTTCCATTGTGGTCTCAGCAGTCAGGCTTCATTACATGTGGTGAAGACATGGAAACTGACTTTAAGATGTAGACCGCATTTGAGCTATTGGATGCTCAAAGGACATCTGGTTCTCTAGTGTAGGGAATGGTAGGCTCTGCCTCTTAAACTGATGTCTAATTTGTCCTTGTATCCAAACACAGGGCTGTTCTTTATATGGATGTAACCAAGTATGATTTGTATTATTAATTTGTTGTGTATCTGGTATGTATTTAATGAGAGTAATATTTTGATACAAGATATCCAGGTTAGAGGTACCGTCAGGGTACTTCCTGTGTTTAATCGTTGGTTCTGCGCTCGTTGGAGACTGCCTGATGCTCGTTCTGAGCCTTTCAGTAAACATGGTCATCTGCTTTCCTCGGATGCTCACTGTTACCAGCCGCAAGTGAGCATTCGCACTCTGATTTCCACAGAGGCCGAAGGTTTCTCTTCCTCTGACTTCCTGTGTGTCTCTGCATAACCTCAGGTTTCAGGAAAACACACACAGGTTTCTCGCTCTCTGACCCTCAGTGGCACACAGTGGGACCTGGAGAGATGCTGTGCGATTGTCTAGAGATGGTGTGGGCTGTGGATTCAGGCAGTTGTGGAATTGAAGTTTGCTCTAGAATAACAGCTGTGCGATTTGAAGCAAGTCTCTCTGAGACTCTGTTCCTCATCAAGAAAACAGAGTGATTTGGCTTACCTTGAGGAATGCGTATAAAGATGGAAGTGATCCAGGGAAGTAACTTTGAAAACAGCTGATTCTGAAAGGTTTTCAATGGTTGTTTGTTGTTATTATTGTTCATAATATAGGCACGTGCATCAACCTCTGATTTGGGTCTATTTTACATGCATCTTGGCCATGCACTGCCTTCTAGATGTTTGAATTCCAAGGTCAGCCTTGTTGACCTATAGCAGACACAGTCAGCTCTCTTACATGTTGTCTGTTCAATCCTGGTGGTGGTGGTAATGGTTGTTAAGAAAAAATATCTATAAAGGTATATTCTTATTTTCCCAGTTTTTTCCAGTTGAGGTTGGCCCATTTAATTTAAGTGTTCTAGAGCTTCTGAGAAGGCTTTTGGCTTGGTGGCCATCTGGTTAAACGTGGCATTGGTCCCTCTTCACTCCTGAGGTGTTCAGGGAGCAGCTAAAACACGTAACCATAAGATGCCAAGACCCAGGGAGGTAGCCTACACATGGAGCAAAACACCGTAGAACTAGGAGCCCAGGTCCCTGGTGACAGTACGGTGAAGCTGGAATGGTCCCACAGTGACTCCATTTCCCTTAGCTTGTGCCACAGCATAATGCCATGTGACTGAATGTCACTGTTGGCATGGTTATGTACAGTTAACTGCACACACTAGTGGAAACAGAGCATGTTCACTACAGACCATGTTTATAGAGGCACCCCACACAGCTGCTGCCCCTCACCTCTATGAAGAAAAGGGAGCAGCGTGGTGCACACCAACCGGGCACGCTGACTTTTGCTCTGTGCAGGGAGAAGTGCAGAGTAACTGCCCAGCTGGAGAAGAGAGCATGTGACAGGAGACAGCAGGCAGAGACAGCATTTAGGATTAAAGAGGGGAGTTAATCATGTTTGTTATAGAACATCATTAAAACACTGCAAACGATAACGAATAAATTTTTAAAAGTGACTCAGTCTCCCAAAATAAATGTAATCACACACTATTTAAAGATCTCTACCATGAGCTTAATAGTGCTTAATAATAACCCCATACCATCAATTATTCTTTTAAAACTTTGCTTTTAATGTCTGCATGGTATTTGATTACATAAGTGTAATATAATTTTTCTAACTAGTCCTGTATTATCAAACATTTAAGCTTCTTTCTAATTTACTATTATAAACTCTGCTCTTATGAACATCATAGTGTATTAATTTTGCAGATGTCTTAATTATTTGCATGAGATTCATTCCTAGAGGGAGATTCTGCACATTGGGGAGTATACACAATCTAAGGCTGTTGTTTCACACTGGCAGGGTTTTTGTTCTGACAAGAGAGAGACCGCACATGCCTACTTGGAGACCTTTGTACACTTAATATTTTACAGATTTTACAGAGATTCTTCTATTTTGCAAGTTAAGAAAGAAAGTAGCTTAATTAGCTAAGGTTTGGTTTGTGTTATATGTCTGAGACTCCAGTTCTTGAGAAATAGGGCTTTGAACAAAAGAGGGTCTCTTTTTATTTGTGTGTTACCAAATTGTCTTAGTTTGTTTCCATTGCTGTGATAAGCACCATGACCAAAAGCAACTTGGGGGGGGGAGGTTATTTTACTTTATGGTCCATCATTAAGCCAATCCAGGGCAGGAGCCTGAACTCAAAATTGAAGTAGAGACCATGGAGGCATGCTACTTACTCACAGCCTCGAGTCCATGAAAGAGCCCAAGGTGCCTAGGTTTGGTACCGCCCACAGTGGACAGAGCCTGTCTACATCAATGAACAACTGACAAAATGCCCCACAGCTAGACAGACAGGTCAGTCTGAGGAGGCAATCTCTCTTCCCAGGTGACTCCAGTTTGTGTCCAGCTGATGATAGAGCTAACCAGGATGCACGTCAAGTGGTAGGAAGTTATAGACTCATATGGGCAGCTGCCATCATGAGGGACCCAGGCTTCTTCCTGTTGTTTGTCTGATAAGTACACTCCATGGTAGCCCACACAGTCTGCTAGAGTGGCCATTCCACTGCAGTCCCCTCAACAGGAGAGACCAAAAGGCAGAGGCAGCTGCACTGCTTCCTTGCATGTGTTTATCTGTGAATTTGGATGTAATTCTGCCTACATTCGAAAGCCAACTCAGTCTAAATTTATTCTGAATCTAGTCAGGAGGTCCCATTCCTGGGAAATGTAGAGTTTTAAGCTTGAGAGCAAGATGGTATCTGGAAATGCAAGCTCCCATTGCCACGTAAAGCACAGCAATGCATCTTGGGAAGCCACTGTGTCACTCCATCTGGCTTTTGATTTTTCTGTTTTTGGTTATGTTAAGGTTTTGATGTGCATTTGTGTGTGAGGTACACTATGTGTACGCTATTTGTAATTGCTCTTCAAATTGCCCACATGCCCTATAATGCCATAATTAAGATACCAGTATTATCAATATTCTTCATGATAAAATATGGATCCTTCATGTGTGCTTCACTTTTTTCCAACATACTTGTTTTAATGTGTTTTTGGTACTGTTTGCTTGCTTGCTTTAGTTTTGTTTTGTTTTATTTTGTTTTGATGTAAGGTCTCCTCCCTATGTAGCCCCGGCTGGCTTCAAACCCTTGATCTTCCTGCCTCAGCCTCCCTCAGTGCTAGGTTTCAGGAATTTTATGAGGTTTATTTCCACCCCTTCTATCATCCTTGTCTTCCAGAGTTTCTGGCTTTGATTGACACCTTGCCTTCTCTCCCCCATGCTGAGGCTGGGCATCTCTTTTCCTCCTCTTTTATTCTATTCCCTGTGTTGAATGCATTGGGCCAGTGTCATTCAAACTGGAAGCCCCAGCGAGATTGTGGGGCCAATGTCATTCAAACAGGAAGCCCCAGCGAGACCGCTTTCATCCTGCAGCCATTTAGTCTGCTATAAGGAGTGTTCCTTTTATTCCCATCAGTATGCTTCAGGTTACAGAGTAAGTAAGGTCTGAGACCCACTCAGGAATTAGAACCTATACTTGGAAAATTTGTAATCAGTACTTCTTGGGACACGATCTGAGAAATGCATCTACAGAACATTTCCCGCTTGCTTTGACTAGACAGTTTTAAGAATTAGCTTTTGCTCAGAAATTTCTCTCTTCACCTACCTGCTTTCCGATTTTTCATGCTTATTCTTACCTATTCATTTGCCTGGATGATGTTCGAAAATCACTTCCTCAAATCTTGAAAAATGAGGTTTAAATTAGGTCTACAAAGTAACCCGACGAGATCTGAATGCACCGGGCTATGCTGTGCCATCTGCAAGTGTGGCACGTGTCTTTACCCATGTCTCCTCTAGGACGTCTGCAACTGTCCACTCTACGTCTGCGAGTAGAGCTGATGATGGTGACTGCTGTCTTAAAGGAAATATGTTATTTGTGCTTGCTAAAGATCATTATTTCAGATAGTCCCTCATGATTCTGGTAGGTTCTTTTTTTGGTTTATCATTTGGGATTTCATGTAGAAAATTATATCATCTGTAGATAATGGCCATTTTCTTCCTTCTATCCAATCAGAGCTTGAAGAAATGTCTGTCATTTATTCATGACAACCATTGTTAGACACTGGGTGCCTAAACTAGCCTCTTAGTCATCCCAAGTGCCCAGTAGGGGAGGCACCATTATCTCCATTTTAAAGATGAGAGAGAAGAAAGTGACTCTTTTAAATTTAGAAGTGTGCTAGTCACATATCCAGCAAATGACAGAGTAGAGCTTGAACCCAAGTCATTCTGACCCCCTGCATCTCAAGGCATAAGTGCTTTCTTCAACTCTCTGAGCAGATTGTTTCTCTGTTATATATTATGTATTTAGTTGAAACTTCTAGAAGGATGTGAATAATTATCTGTTTTGTCAAGAAGCTATGATATGGGGCATTTTCATCAGGGACATGACTCTGGACTCAGGGCCACTGTCCAGTCTGTCCCTCCAAGAGTGGGCTGGCCCCTCCTCCCCCTGGGCTTGCTCATTTCTCCATCATTCTTTTCCTGTTTAGCCCTCGGTCTCCAAGAAAGCTGGACTGTTTCCTGAAGCCATTCCTTCCCAACTTGTCTCACTTACGGCTTTTGTTTTAGGCAAGGGGCTCCCCCCCCCAGAAACATCTGAATGGAACAAGGAGTTCCCTGATACAAACCTGCGCCCATTTTTCTCTCTCTTGTTAACAAGTTGGATGTGTATGATACAGTTCCACAATTAGCAAACTGATACCAATATATACTAACTAAGTTCATACTTAATGAGAAATTTGCATTCATCTGTCTGTTTATTTTGTATGTGGCAGGACAGGGGGTACTTGCACATGCCACAATGTTAATATGGAGTTCAGAAGACGATTTGAAGAAGCCGATTATCTCCTTCTGTCACATGGGTGGGTCCCAGGGGAATTGTGGTCCTCAGGCTTGGTGGCAGGTGTTTTCCCACTGTTCTGTCTCGCCAGCCTAAAGTCCATATTTCTTTTCAGTTTTTTTTTCTCCCTGTTTCAGGCACTTGTGTCTCCTTAAGGTTTGTCATACTTTCCTGAAGTGAAATACCATTAGAACCGCAGGTCAAGAGCGTATGTTGTTGGCATGGCTGTGACAACTGCCATGACCCTTGGGAATCTGATGGACTTGAGGTCAGTTACTTGTACCATAGTAACTTGTTACTGCACATGTCCACATTTAAAACAAGGGTGATTTTTCATATTCTTGTGTGGGCACTCAAGGGTGGAGTACCTGTGAAAATCTTGAGCAATTCTTCCACTTAGGTAATGACTCTCCTTTTATTTATTTTTAATCATTTATTTAGAAAATATTGACTCATGAATGTTCTTTACACTTTGCATCACTATACATCATCTTATACTTGTAGTCTATATTAATATTAATCCAATATTGAGATGTTGTTTAAAATGTAACTATATTGGCTATCAAGGGCTCTCTCTCTGTCCCATGGCCCTTTAACAGCTCTTATTGTAGTTATTTGAATATTTTTTGCCACTTTTAAAATGGTTAGCACTGCAAGATGTTCAAAACTCATCCAATAGGACACCCAACAAAGCCATAGAGTCAAGCCTTCTGGTTTATTTGTTTGTTTATTCATTTTATTTTATGTATTTTATGCTTCACGTGCATGTATATATGTATATATGCACCACTCATGTATGTGCCTCGTGCCTATGAAGAATGGAAGAGGGTATCATGTCCCTCCAAATGGGAGTTATAGGTAGTTGTGAGCCACCATGTGAGTGCTGGGAACCAAACTCTGTCCTCTGCAAGAGTAACAAGCACTCTTAGCCACTGTGCCATCACTCTGGCTCCAGAGTTAGGTTTTCACTTGGCTGTGTTCTTCTTTTGGAGAGTGCTATTATGATCTGGACATCAGATGTCATTGCAAAGCAAGGAAATATATGTATATACTGATGAGTCTTTGTTTATCTTTCCATTTTCTATATATTGTCTATATATTATCTAACTATACGTCTATCTATCTCTATCAATCATCTATACATCTATCTATCTATTGTCCATCTAACTATCCTATCTATCTCTCTTTCTATCATCTATTTATCTAGCATCTATTTATCATCTATCTTCTATTTATCTACCATCTATTAATCTATCATCTATCTATCATCTTACTCTCTTGCTATCTTTTCTTCTCTTTCTCCCATACTCATATCTTTATCTATAGATATCAATTCATCAATGCCCCATTTTACCATATGTTTTGAAGTCAGTTGAAAAAATAGCTAGAAGGGCTTTTGAGTGTGTGTTTAGCTTTTCCAGAGCCTGTAGAAGTTGTTATATTCTTTTACATTTCTACGTGGATAATCATACATATGTGTGTGTACATGCCTGTGGTGCAGGGGATGTATAGAGAGTGAGAGATAAATCTCACATATCCATATACTCTCCAACATGGGCCTATTTACATCTATATGAAGCTAAATTTGGGCTCCTCATTATGTCTCCAGCACTGACCTGTGACTGCATGGATTAATATGGCATCCACATGGCCAGCTCCACTCTCATAGTGAGGAGGTTGGCTCTGACTATCTTCCATCCATTTATTGGATTCTTCTGTTCTGCTGTGAGTGTAGCAGAGTGTTAACCCTCACTTCCCTGGGCAGTTTCCTCAGCTAGAGCACTGTGCATATGCACAGACCTTTTGTCTTTGGCCTCAAAGTCACTATTCATTTCCAAAGCTGTTCAGCTCAGTTGGGCAGCTGGAGCACACTAAGACTGATTGTCACACGCCACACTTCACCCTAGCAGCCTTTGACATCCCTAAGTGCTGTTTTATATTTTTGCATATACTAATGTTCATGTATTGAACTATGAAGCTTCACTGTGAAGAATATACAGTGTCACGTGCCTGTCCTGACAATATTATAAAGAATCACATCTCTTAAGACATTCTTTCTGTTTCCCTTTTCAATTACTCTTCCATTTCCATATCAACCCCTTGGGTGCCAGGATTCTGTTTACATTATCTAATGCTTTTTTTTTTTTTTTTTTGGAAGAATATCTAATGATGCATCTCTGTATAGCACATCTATAATGGCTTCTTTAACTAATTCATATTTAAAAATCACCAGTGTGTTTCTGCAGTTCAATAGTGGAATGGTTTGAATATGCTTGGCCCAGGGAGTAGCACTATTAGGAGGTATAGCCTTGTAGGAGTAGGTGTGTCACTGTGGAGGTGGGCTTTAAGTCCCTCAACCTAGCTGCCTGGAAGTCTGTGTTCTGCTAGTAGCCCTCAGATGAAGATGTAGAACTCTCAGCTCCTCCTGCACCTTGCCTGCCTGGATGCTGTCATGTTCCCTCTTTGATGATACTGGACTGAACCTCTGAACTTGTAAGCAGCCCCAGTTAAATATTTCCCTTATAAGAGTTTCCTTGGTCATGGCACATTTCATTATCACTTGTGAGCATACCATTGTATGCTTGTTTTTTTTAGCTTATCAGCCTATTGAAGGACATCTTGGTAATGTCTAGTTTGTGTGGTCCTTGACAGACCTGACATAAACCCTTGAATTCAACTGTTAGTGTTGCCTTAGTTTTAAAATCAGTTGGATAGGGGCTTCAACCTGATATGGTTGGGCTCTGTGATGTATCGTTTAGTTTGGAGCCTGCCACAGTGAGTGTACCCTTTTACATTATCACAAACATAATTTTCACAAACAGAATTTTGTTGCTTTATGTGCTCAGAAGCAACTTGGAATGTTAGGATATCCTGGAAGGGGTGTGTGTGTGTGTGTGTGTGTGTGTGTGTGTGTGTGTGTGTATGTATATATGTATGTATGTATGTATGTTTGTATGTGTATATGTATATGTGTGTTTGTGTGTGTATGCGTGTATGTGTGTGTATGCGTGCATGTCCATGGCATCTTGTGTTCTCTTACATTTTCCTAATATCACGTCATATGTAATTTGTGACTATTTTCTTCCAACATTTGCAATATTTTCTTGTGTTTCAGTCTTTAACATTGTCATCCATAAAGCATACGTATGGTTTTGCTTGTGATAAGGTTCAGCTCTTCTTTTTTTTCCTTCATGGTTTGTGCTACGGCTGTGCACTTACGAATTCATCACCCACCTCAAGACCACACGAGCTTCTCTCCTTGTTTTTTTAATTTCTATACACTTTATAACATTGCAGTGTGCACTGAGGGGGTGATGTATTTTGAGAAACTGTTGGTGTAAGGTCTCTGACTGTCATTCTCTTTCATTTGTTTAACCATTTATTGAAAATAATTCTCTATGGCTATGGCCATAGAAAGTTTATCTTTCCTGCCTCAGGAACCTATTTTCCTCAGTGCTACCTCACTGTTATAGAATAATTATCTTGCCCTTAGACATGGGTGGCATAAACTTACTTTTCTTCCTTTGGTATAGTAATATAAAATATAGTGTATTTTTTAAAGGAAAAATGCTTGGGCCTTGGCCTTTACGAAATGTGTATTTAGTTGGTCCTATGTTGGCCCAACACATAGGAGACCATGGTTTATCACTTGTTGACTTATAGTAAGGACAGTGAGGGAGAATATTCATAGTGGATCAGCAGGTATCTGTACATGGCCATGCCATAAGGGCAACTGTGGCCACACAGCTCTCACCAGCGCTTCCCAGATAAAACATGGTGTTATTAATCTCCAGAGGTAGTGAAATATCTGTGAAATGGAGATATGTATATATATATATTTTACACAAAAAGAGACCAGAGACTCGGGGCAAAACTCAGAGCTTATGGTTCAATGAAGATGAGATCAAAATTAGTTCTCAGTTACAAAGACAGGACATAGCTTTCCCCAAGACACCAGTCATGTCAGAACTCCTCTGGGTCATATGTTTGCTCTGATATGGTCTGCAGCATCAAGGATTGAGGCGTGTGTAAGTGATATTGAGCCCCCGTGTATGGGGGGTTGCCATTTGCAGAATGTTCTCTCTGCTTGCCTGCCCTTGTTCCTAGGTTTGCTAGAGAGTGTCTACAGCACACGTCCCCTCTCTGCAAGGCATACCCAACCTCTGTAATGAGTTACCAGTCATAATGGGGTGCTGAGGTGAGGAGCCATGTCCAGGGTGGGTTGGCACCAGATGGCGTGCATCAGGATATGTTAGAACAGCAGTCCAAGTACTTATGAAGCTGGGAGCCTGCTGTTTGCTATCCTGCCTCCCTCATAGATCATGGGTGGGCTCATTCAACTGGATGCCACTCAGCAGTGAAGATTCTTTCAGCCTAGGCTCAAAGCCCAGTCTCTGTTGGCATCACCATCCAATGGGCACTGGGCAGCTGATGGACAGAGCCAGAGCGGGTGACAGAGTGCAGAAGAATGACAGGGACCCCAGTGAGCATCTGACTGTGCACAGCAGCTTCACAGTGACCTTCAGCAAATTCCCCACAGAAGGCGACCCTGGCAGGCTCATGCCGCAGCTGCTCTGACTACTCTTCAAAGTACGGGGACAACAAATGGGTCGCTTGTGGGGATATGTGGTCCTCGCTCATCCAGAGGCAGGTTGGCATGACAAGGGAGCTTTGTGGCAGGTGGAATGCAGCCACCTGTACAGTTGCTTTTTAACGAGTCTGCTTCATCCATTCCCTGTCGAGGTGGTCTAGCAGACACTACCTGCAACTGAAGAGTTTATATGTAGACTAAAGGATCCTGGTGGTAGCAGCCACTCCTCCCTGTGGGCTCTGACCACAGGCTTGGTTATTGAAGCCTCTGACTTCGTTTGGTAGTGAGCCAGAGTGGTAGTCTAGGAGAATCTCATGAGAATTTTCATCTTCCAGTTTGGGCCTTTTACAAAGGCAAGCAAGCCAGGTGGAATCGTGAGAAGAATTGGTAAATGATGTTAAAGTGCCCAGTGAACCACTGGTGAGAATATGATTGTTGAGGTCCTCAGGAATCCACACTCCTTGTTTGCATATTTATGGATTTCACCCCTCCCCCAGCTCTTCTAAGCTCCCAATGTAGGCAGAATGTTCATGTTGCATAAAAACAATGTATGGCAGGGCTGGGGAGGTGGCTCAGTAGGCAAAGAGCTTTCTGTGCTGCGGTGAAGACCAGAGTTCGGACCCCGAACATCCACATAGATGCCAGGCAGGTGCGGTGGCCCACCTGTAGTCCCTGTGCTCTGGAGAGACAGGGACCCCAGGGCATGCTGGCCAGCTGGGTTAGCTGAACCCATGAGCTCTGGGGAGTAGTGAGAAGAAACCCTGCCTTAGTGTAGACATCCTGGCCCACACATGCACAAAGATATACATGTACCCACATCATGCATACACATATGAACACACACACACACACACACACACACACACACACACACACACACACACACTAAAAGAAAGGAATGTGGGTACCAGGGGAAACTGGAGCAGTGAGGAGGTCTCCTTCTAGATTCAGGTAGGTCTGTGTGGCAAAGCCTCCTGGATGGATGGCTTCTATAAGAAGCTTTACGTGTTTGAACTCATCCTTTAACAGAGATAATACTAACCTAACATACTAATACCTCGAAATATAATAGACAAAGGGAGCCTGTGGGAATGTGCCTTGCTGTGTTGACTCACACCTGCCACTGCCTTCCTTTACATCGCTAATGATAGAAAGGGCCTTGTATCAACTTCCCTCCCGTATCTGTCATCAGTCCCTGTATTAACTCTAACCCAGAATGTCATTCTCAATTCCTACAGTACACAGAGCACATTTGAGATGTAGAACTAGCCATACCACGTTTGTTCCTGTAGAACTTGTACCTTTAAGAAATAAATAAATAATCACACGTTTTTAAAATTTTGATAATCCCTCAAAAAGGCAAAGCAACATCCGATTATTAGTTGTGAGGGAAAACAAGGTAACTCAGCTGAGAGAGGAGGGGAGCCAGAGAAGACAGGGAGACCCTTCATCCCAGTCCTTTGTCTAGCACTGGGTAGGGGCTCTCTCCTTTCCTACCTTCCCCCTTGTCTATTGCTTGACCCTCCCCTCCCCTCCCCCACTTTATTCCACCCTCTCTTCCCATCTGACCTGATGGTTTGCCTGTGTAGGTGAGCCTTTGCCCTGCAGGCGCTTCCTGGAGGACCAGGAAGAATCCCTCTCTTGCGATTTTCACTCCATCCAGGCCTGGTTCTGGGCCTTGCTTCCCCTCTGCTTCATTGCTAGCCGCCTGAAGGCTGTATCCAGGGTTAGTTAGGATTTCCCCCAAGCAGAGTAGCTTAGCGGCTTCATGAATCCCAGAGTACAATGACCTGGAGTGTGGATCTCTGTTACTGCGGTACACTACCCCTCCATGCCAAGATGGGACAGAGCTCAGTTGACTTCATGGGCAGCCACACCATGAGGACTTTTGCATGATGTTCCTCCACAATGGCCCACAGGAGAGATAGTTCCATGTAAACAGAAAAGTCTGCTTTCCCTTAATACCTAGTTTTCCAAAGGCATCTTCCATCCTGACAGGACTGGTATGGCCTTGTCCACCGATCTTCATGTCTGTGATCATTAAAATATGTAAATACAGGCACTGACCTACAGAAATGTGATCCAAACCTCTGGTCACTTCTCCCCTCTCCCCTTGCCTCCCCACTGATGCCAGGTATAGCTGACTCGGGTTCCGCAAGCCTCGCTTCTCTACCTGTTATTTCTAATGCACATTTACAGTCAGAGACATGTTCTTGGTAGACATCACAACCCACCACAGGAGGAAAACGGCGGTACGTACTTGAGGCCCAGGCAGAGCGCATGCCTTGGCTTCACACTTGCCTGTTTTAAGAGTGGGGACTGTGGGACTTTCTTGTACTTAAGCACTGTGGCGTTGGGAAGTGGCTGCCGGGATCCTAACAAATTAGTTAAAAGAGTACTGACTGAGCACCTGACCCAGGACCGCTGATGTGCGGTGTGCTAGGGCTGTAAGGACATAGCAGGAGGAGGGAAGCTGTTCCTCACACATCACCTAGTGTGCACTTCAGTGTTCTGCGTACAGCGGCTGCCAGAGGGGACAAAGCCCGTGTTCACGCCCGCTTCCTTAGTTCCCTGGTATCGACTTCTATGTCCAGCATCTAGAAATAACCACTGTAGATGGTGCCCTGATGTGGGTCACTCCTAATCCTGGCCCCTGGAGATTTGGGACCCCATCTTTTCTCCTCAACAGGGCAGAAGATGCTTTGCAAGCCAGCACACCTTTGGGAATCGGCTTTATTTTTCCTTTGTCTTCTAGAAAAGAGAGTTTAAGCCTCAAATTGCTAATATCTGAGCCAGAGTGCCTGCTGGTTCTAGCAGCTGTCTCCATTAGTGAGCTGCCCCTCTCCAGGGACCATGGGGCTGGTGCTAGGAGAGGGGAACTGCTTTTGGTTGGTGGTGGATGGAACCCATTGTTGCTCACTGCTTGCCTCATCTATCGCTGTCTCACCCCTCCTTTTGGGGAGGAAAATCAATAGCATTTCAAATGTCTTGCTAAGTAATTGTTAGATTCCCAAGGGGTGGGGGTGGGGGCTTAGCCCAGGGTCAGGCCCCCAAAAGGCTTCCTCATGGGAGAAAAGATGCCACAGATTTCTTGGCCTCAACTCCTAACTGTCCATGGGCTGCAGACCGTGTGTGTGTGTGTGTGTGTGTGTGTGTGTGTGTGTGTGTGTGTAGGGGACTGGGGGTGGGGTCAGGCAAACAATGGTCAAGGCACCAGCAAGACTCAGTCTTGCTCAGGGTAACTTGATGGGTAATATGGACCCGAGATGTTAGTTACCCTCCTGTGTTGAAAATAGACATACTGTCCCAGCCTCCACCCTCCAGTGTGGCTCAACCTGTTCTCCTGCCAGGTCTCACACTTTTCCAGAGTCCATCTCCTACCTCCCTTGCCAGGTTCTCAAAGGCCTTCCTTCTTTGCTGGCCCTCCAGTCTCATCCTTGGGAGGCGTTCAGGAGCATTGCTTCCCAATGGACTCTTTCGCAGCTCTGTACACAGAAGGCATCCAGGCAGCAAGAAAATGCATGCTAGTTTTGGCCGCTCCTCCTTCCACTGAGCCTAGGGAGAGGTGAATTTGGTGGTGGTCCTGGCACTGGGAGGTGAAGAGCCTCAGCTCAGGCTGAGTGAAGATTATTCATATGTCAGGGGAGGGCTGTGCACAGCATGTGGCACTGGGACCACAGGTCCACAGAGACCAGAAACCGCATGCTAAGAAGATGTTCAGCCACCCAGGATGGACCTGAGGGCATCTCCCACCATTCCTGGGTCACTGTTCCTCCCTGTCATGGCTAATGCCCCTCAGCTTTCCCTGTGTACACCGTTTTCTTGGTGTGCCCCCTTTCGCCGTCCAACCTGTCTTCTTTCTGCAGGAGTGGTTCTCTCCTAGGATCCAGCTTCTTAGAAGGAGGGCCATCATGCACCTCCCGCAGTGGTTCTCCATGGGGAAGTGACAGCCCCTGAGGTTGGGAGCCATGCAGGCTGACAGGCTGCACCAGGTCCCTCAGGTGGCATGCTTCTGAGATGTGCTTTTCCTTCTCATTCAGTAGGAGAAGTCACAGCTCAGGCACCTGCAGAAATAGCACCACAGTGGCCTGATTTAGATTCAGGTGTTAACGCACGCAAAAGCAGATCCATGCTTGCCACATCAGGGCCAGAGGAGTTGCTCGTGACTTCAGTGATGGGGAATCAGTGTGGGTTCTGGGGGAGGGAAACCTAAAGCTCAGACAGCGCCAATCCCAGGCACAGAGGGAAAACTACCAGCAGGCATCCTTCTGTCCTTCCCACCCCTGCCAGGGCTTTGCAGGCCCGCACCCGGGGGCCCTCTGGACT
The DNA here is from genome assembly GCF_900095145.1 of Mus pahari. NCBI lineage: Eukaryota > Metazoa > Chordata > Mammalia > Rodentia > Muridae > Mus > Mus pahari. The sequence continues at coordinate 60,171,564 of NC_034605.1, read as the reverse complement.
TGGGCACAAGTCCTTTCTGCTCCCTGACTTTTCTTCGGAACAGGCTTTGTCGGCTGGAGAAGGCAGCTGCTGTTAACCACGGCCTCGTCCATGCCAGCCCTGGCCAAGGCACCAGCTCTGCAGTGCCTTTCTCAGCCATTGATCGGCTGTCACCAGGCAGGGCTTTTGTGGGCTGATTATTCCTCTAACCACAGCCTAATACTTCTCCGGAGCACCACAAACCTGCCTGATCTCTAACTGTTAGCTACCTAGCGTTGTGACTGGATGAATCCCTTAGCTTCCCTGAGCTGGCTCCAGTTCTCTCAGCTCTGAGGTGGATGCAATGGCAATGCTTAGCCCATGGAGTGTGGCAACAGGGGAGGCCTGTGAGGAAGCCCATGCAGAACTTGGAGCTGAGCAACCGTGCAGCCATTTCACCTGCCGTGGTAGCTGTTAGGGCCAGGCCTGGGTCAGAATGCTTGCCTGATTGAGAGAAAATGAAGATGTACAATACATACAAAATGACAGGGGAGGGGGAGAGGGAAAGGAAGAGAGGAGAGAAGAGAGAAATTCCCAGTGTGCCTTTGCCTTGCCCATAGTAGCATTGTTCTCTGTAGAAACAAGTGAAGCAAAAGCCAGGAAATGCCAGTTCCCAGGCTTGCAGCTGGCCCTTCCCCCGAACGATAAACTAAGGCTCAGGCGTTAGGCATTTTCACATCAGCATGGTATTTCCTGCTGGAGTCCTAAGCCCGAGGTGCCTTCTGCATGGTCCAGTAGATCCGCACAGAGAGCTGACTCCTCACGGGGACTGGTCGCCCTGCCACAGTGAGTACCACTTCTTGAGGTCACTTGTTGAAATGTCCGTTCTGGGTTTGTCCCTGCTAAGGACTCATCAATGGTATCTGTCCTGGTGGAGATCATGTCCCCTCCCGTCTTAGCTAGGTTTCACTGCTGTGAAGAGACATCATGATCACTGCAGCACTTAAAAAGGAAAACGTTTAATTGGGGCTGGCTTACAGTGTCAGAGGTTCAATCCGTTACTGTCATGTGGGAAGCATGGCAGCAGGCAGGCAGACCTGGTGCTGGAGAGGTAGCTGAGAGTTCTACATCTGCATAAGCAGGCAACAGGAAGAGAGGGTGATGCTGGGCCTGGCTTGAGCTTGTGAAACCTCAAATCCCACCCCCACCCCCCACCCCCCACCCCCCGCGACATATTTTCTGCAATAAGACTACGCCAACTCCAACAAGGCCGTAGTCACCAATTACTGTCATATTCAAACCACCACATTCCACTCCCTGGCTCCCATAGGCTTGTAACCAGATCGTAACGCAGAGAGCATTCAGTCCAACTTCAAAAGCCCTTATGGTCTACCACAGTCCAAACAACATTTAAAAGCCCCAAGTTCAAAGTCTCTTGTGACCCACACATAGAATCTTAACTGTAACCACCTGTGCAATCAAAATGAAAGGGCAGATCGCATACTTCCAACGTACGACAACACAGGATATAAGCGCCATTGCAAACGGGAGGAAAGGGAACAGAGTGAGGAGACATTGGATCAAAGCAAGACGGAAAACCAGCCGGGCAGACCCCAATGTCTGATGTCACAGGGCTCTTCACATCTTCAACCCCTTTCAGCTTGCAATACACCGCTCTCTCTTGTCTTGGCTTTACTACCTGTCAGCAACTTCCCTTGGTTTCCCATGGCTCTGGCATCTCCAACATTTTGGGGTCTCCAAGGCAACCCAGGTTTCACCTTCACAGCTTCACAATGGCCTCTCTAGGCCTCCATGCAGGGACACCCCTGCCTCCACGCCTGGCCTCAGTGACTTTCCTTAGTCACAAAGGGAGATTCCATAACCCCTCTCCTGTATCCTTGACTGTAAAGCCAGAACTATGTGGTCAAAGCTGCCAAGTTCTACTGCTTGCTGGGGCTGGACCATGGCTCCTCGTTCAAATACACTTTCATCAGCGTTCTGGTTTTTGATGGTCTCCTTCACTATCTAAGCTTGGCTGTCCTGGAACTCACTCTGTAGATCAGACTGGCCTTGAACTCAGAGATCCGCCATCCTCTGCCTTCAGAGTGCCGGGATGAAAGGTGTGCGCCATCACGCCCGGCCCTAAGCTTTTCTTTCATTCCTTTTCACAGATTGGAAGCGTGGCTGGCTGGGTCTTGCTCCGAGGCCACGGCTCCCTCTATTCAGTTGAGCATCAGGGTTTTCTTTAAACCTTTCCATGGAGTTCTCTTTCTCCCCAAACTGTACATTATGTGTCTCTGCTTGCTCAGCTTGCTCCTTCTCATTATAGAGTTGCCTAACACTAGCCACTAATAACCAAGAAACACAGCCAATGCTAGGTTGTTTTGAAGTGTCCTCTGCCAAAGCTGTTAATCCATAACTCTTCAATTAGTTTCAGGCAGATTTTTTTAGGACAAGGGCAGAAAGCAGCCATGCTTTTTGCCAAGAACAGTCTGTAGGCCACGTGTGAATACTCTTCTTCTCGGAAACCACTTGATCTAGGTCCCCTCAGTTTAAACACCCTCAGCACCACTGTCTTCCCTACTTCTTCTAGGATGGCCCATTACGTCCCACTAAAGTATCCCATTACTTTTCTAGTAAAAAGTCTCAAAGCATTCTGTATTTCTACAAACAAAATATGACCCAGCCTATCACAGCAGTACCCCACCAAGTTCTGTCTTAGTCGGGGTTTTTTTGCTGTGAAGAGACTCCATGATCACGGCAATCCTTACAAAGGAAAACATTGAATTGGGGAAGGCTTACAGTTCAATGGGTTGGTCCATGATCATCCCGGCAGGAAGCATGGCAGTAGACAGTCAGACATGTTCTAGAAAGGTAACCGAGAGTTCGACAGCTGGATCTGCAGGCAGCAGGAAGACAGTGACACTTAGCTAGCTTGAGCATTTGAAACCTCAAAGCCCAGCCCTGGTGACACATTTCCTCCAATAAGGCCACACCTACTTTAACAAGGCCCCTCCTCCCAGGAGTGCCACTCCCTGTGAGCCTAATGAATGGGGGCCATTTTTATTCAAACCACTGTACCTTGCCATATTCTTCACCTCATTTTAAAAATCCTTATGTTCCTCCATATTCCTTTGTGGCAGAGACCTACTATGTGCTATCTTAAGCATGGTGTCTGAGACAGCCTCCTTCCGGAAGCCTGTTTCCTGTTCAATATGGAACACAACACATACATGTTTGCAGCCAATGCATTTACCTGCTGTGCATTTGTCGAAGTATAAGGAATGGCATGGGTGGTCCTCTCAGGTTCCCAGTGAGGCAAGAGGATGAAGGAGTTTGTCATGTGAGGAAGCCTCAAGGCTGTATCATTCCTGACACTCAAGCTACTATCCCATCTTTCACACTTAGGATGGTATCTCCCCACCAGGAGCTCCAGCCTTGCCTTTCCCTCAGCTTCTTTGACACTACACACATTTTCAACCTCAGACTAGATGTTCCTTCCCTCCAGGAGCCCTTGACAAGGTCAAAGTCAACCATCCTTTTCCCTCTAGGTGTGTCTTAGGGTTTTACTGCTGTGACCAGACACCATGACCAAGGCAAGTCTTAGAAAGGACAGCATTTAATCAGGGCTGGCTTACAAGTTCAGAGGTTCAGTCCAGTATCATCGAGGCAGGAACATGGCAGCCTCCAAGTGCAGGATGAGCTGAGAGTTCTACATCTTCATCTGAAGGCTGCTAGAAGAATAATCAGTTCCACTGCTTGTGGACGTTGTACATCGTGGTGCGGAGCCTAGTGCGCACCACGATGTACAACGTCCACAAGCAGTACCCTCTCTATGTTTGTTAATTGTTTTTTCTACTGTCATTGACACAACCTTCTTAGCTTTCAATATCACCAAAGAGAGGCATTCTCTCTCTCTCTCTCTCTCTCTCTCTCTCTCTCCTCTCTCTCTCTCTCTCTCTCTCTCTCTCTCTCTCTCTCTCTCTCTCTCTCTCTCTCTCTCTCTCTCTCTCTCTCATAAAATGTGGGTAATGTAAACTTGATATTAGCCTCCCAAGTGCGTCTTCTCTTTCCAAATAAATAAGGTCTGGAATTCCCGAGCGTCCACAGTGGGGGCTGCAGTTACATGTTTACCACAGGGAATGCCTTAAATGGAATCACACTGAAGCAAGAGGCAGAGCGCAGCCCTTCCTGTTGTAACTGAATGCGCCTTCAGGGTTCGTGGGGAAAATGCTTGCGAAACAAGCTCCTCATTACTGTGGCATATTATAAGTTTTTTTTTTTTTTTGAGAAACTCTCTAGGAAGAATTAGAGTTAAAAACATAACAAGCAACTGCTATGCTTGCCCAGTGGGGGTGGATTCGCATCCAGGGCAATGGCTTAATGACGTTCGTTCGCTGAATTCCATGTCTGCTGTGCTCCCCCAGTGAAGATCACGGGATGTCCAGTTTATGTAGAAGCTAAAAAAAACAACCTGACACCGGCTGTGAGCAGGACCAGCTGCAGCAGGATGGATGTCGGGGTCTGGGGTGTATGATCTGGTCCCCAGGATCAGCTCTTGTACAGCTCTGGACATCTTGCTTCTCTGTCCATGTCCGGGCAGCTGTGTGGAGTGGTAGAGCATCCTACGTGGGTCCAAGAGGTTACTGTCAGCTTAGTGTGATCTATGCAGTTTCCAAGATAAAAATGATGAAATATTAACTCTCAAGCATTTGGGAAGTGCAGATTGTTTGAGCACAGAGAAAAGAAAATGCAGACTGTGTGGGTGTTTTAGTTTCTTGAGACAGGTTCTCCCTGTGTAGACTAGTCTAGCCTGAAACTCAATCCTTCTGCCTCCCTTAGCTCTCTGAGTAGGAGGGTTCAGCGTGTGATGCTCAACTTTTAACGAAAGGCTCGAGTTCAGGAGGTAGAAAGAGTTTGAGGGAGCAGAGAGAGTCTCACCTACGTGAAGTAGGTTCCCAGTGCTTCAGCCACCCTCACCCATGATCCGAATCTAATGATGAGGGCTGGGTTTCCCTGAAGATACAGCAATCATGAAAGGGAAGAGTGAGTTGATTTTTTTTTAAGAGTGAAGATTTTATTCATCCAATAGATATTTATTGAATGCCCACTGTGTGCCAGGCAGGCCTAAGACTCTGATACAGAGTCAGACAGACAACATCCACTGAGTAAACTTCTATGCAGTGAAAGAACAGATAATCCACTGTTTAAAAGTGCACAGGCCCAGCTGTCTGGTCAGTCCCCTTTGTTTTCCAGGACTCCCAGAAGCCTGTGCAGACCACCAGGAGGCAGCTACGGATAGACTAAGACCTGCTGGATGTCCTGTAGACTCTGGGCCATGTGAGGCTGGCTTTATAGTTCAGTATAGGAGTATAGTCCTGCTGGTGAGGGCTCCCGGAGAACTAGGCATAATGGGAAAGAGGAAATTGGAAGGAATGGAAAGGGGAGGGACGGGGTTGGGGAAATGGTTCCGGAGGTTGTGGAGGCTGATACCTGGAGACCATCTGTGGCTGAACAAACATCCAACATCAGTCTGAAGGCAGACCTTCCTCGGGGGGGGGGGGGTGTCAGTTACCCAGCACCCACACCCACCACCCTAGTCACAAAAGGCTTTAAACCGATTAGCTAAGACCTACCTATTTATGGAAGGTAATCTTTATGTAATCAATTAATTTAGATGTTAATCTAACCTAAACCCTTTGCAGAAGCATCTAGAATAACATTTGACCAATTAATCTGAGTGCTATGGCCTTAGCCATATGGGTAAATAGAACTAAACAGAGTCTTACCTCCCTCATTTCAGTTAAGTTATGCTAACCTCTCTGAAATGTTGTTTCTTCCTCAGTCGAACAGATCGGGCAGTGTCTCACAGCACCCTCCGTAGTTAGACTTGTAAATGGCAGCCCTGACTTTCCTCACCAGCCTCACTAACCTCTCCAAAATGCAGTTTCTTCCTCAGTAGAGCAGATCGGGCAATATGTCACAGAGCCCTCTAGTGTAGGCCACTCCGGTTTGATGGTTCCTCCTCATCCCTGTCCCTCTTTGTCTTTAAGGACAGATTCTGTTGTTTTCTTTACCACTCTGTAAATTTAACAGTCCTTAGGGTAGAACAGATGGCTATGGGATATCTGTTGATTAAATATTGAATGAATTAATTCAGAGGGAGAGATGTAAGCAGAGGTGGCCATGTGTCGCAGGTGGTTTAAGCACAGAAGCACAGGCTTCTTATGCCCCATGGTTGTCAAGCTTTCTGCATCCTTTGCAGACATTAATCTCACTTGGGATGTCTCCAGTAGTGTGTGTGTGTGTGTGTGTGTGTGTGTGTGTGTGTGTAGAACACTATTCTCAACAAACTTTATAGTAGTATGATACCATTGCACATAAGCTGTGTACTGTGTCTGATTATGAGAGTTAGGATGCTCTGTGACAGATCTCTAAAGCTTAGTTATCTTGTTCGAATAGAAAGGTTTATTTATTTATTATTGTATAAGTGTGCACCTGCATGAGTTTATGTGCACCGAATGCACCATGCGTATGCAGGGTCACACGGAGATCAGGAGAGGGCACTTGACCCTCTGGAACTGGATTGGATGGTTGTGAGCTTCCGTGTGGGTACTGGGAACTAAGCCTGGGTTTTCTGGAAGAGTATCCAGTGCTCTTTACCACTGAGCCATCTCTCCAGCCCCTTTGCCCTACTGTAATTTAATGTTACAGCTTTCTCCCCTCCCCTCAGCACCTGGAAAGCCACTGCTATATCCTATGATCATTTAAATATTTTTGGATACTTCCTAGAAGTGGGGACATATCCCAGCTCTATTTCTAGCTTATGGTTTATGTCACACAGCGTACTGTCACTGAGGTTTGCCCGTGTTGTGGCTACATGGCAGAAGGTTCCCACTTTTAAAGGTCGAATAGTACTCTTCTGTGCAGAGACCACGTGTTTTGTATCCATCCTTCAGTGGAGACCATAGGCTGCTACCGTGTGGAATTTGGACAGCATCGACCATGAGAGGGCTGTCATGGTTTGGATTCTGATTTCAATTCTTGGGATAATTGCCCACAAGGGGAATTGCTGAGGCCAGTGGGAGTCGCCTCTAGTCTTATCTCAATGCCCAGTAGAGGAGTTTGACAGATCATGAACTCAGTGGCTAGCCAGTCGCCTTGTGTCCTGCCTGCTTCCTGGATCTCCTATTTTTCTTGTGTATCCAGTGGTTCCTTGGCTTGGGATTGTGCTCCACAACCAGAAAAGACTTCTCACCATTATGTGTCCAAACTGCTGGGCAGCGGTGTGGCGAGTGAGCAGGGCACTTTGTCCCCTGTTCTGCCTGGGCTCTTGAGCACTGTGATGATCCAAAAGTTGATGCCCCTTTTATTCCAAAAGTCAGGAAGTCTTCCTTCACTAATCGCACTGACGTTCTTGGATCCTAGTTTTAAATCAATGTTGTATTTAACAAGAAATGAGCAGTCAGTTGTAACTTTTTTTTTTCTTCAGTAAACTGATGCAATTTAGAGCTTATGGGATTTATCTGCCTAGCAGATCGGCAGCTGAACATAATTTTAATTACACCTGTCACCCTCGGCCGCACTCTCTCATTCTGAGCTAACCTTATCAGGGTAGTGGTGCCTCCTACCACAGCCCAGTTTTGCTGTTTAAAAAGCCAAAGTTCCCTTCCTTGTCATTCAGAGAGCTCATTGGCATTTTAATTTCAGAGAGAAGCAGCCCTATTCATGTCAAGCAATTTTATGAAGCTACCAGGTTGCACCCATGACTTAAAAACAAAAATTTTCTATAGACTTTATGAACTAGCAAAATGGGACTGAGTTAGCAAGCAATACTGCATTGACAATTGCTAATTAGGTCCAACTTCACTGCATAGGTTCAGGTGGGTTTATCTCCCTTGTGCCATTGATTCATTGATTGATAAAGACACTCAGTGTCTCTGGAAATGCTCATAAAGAGAGCTTAATGGACCCCATGTTCGTCTGTTCCCATGGGAGCAGACAGGTTAAAGGGCAGGACCTTTGCACCACTTAGGGTGACAGAATATTGGCAGATGTCCCCCTGTGACAGGAGGGTATCGAACATGTCTGCAGGCCACACAGTGGGATGAAAGGATGCCCCTCGAATACTACAATCAGATTATCATCTTATAGATGCTGCCTTCTAGCTGCAGCCTGGTTTATAAGTCACTTGCATCCAAATCCTTTTGGAACATGGCTTTTGGATTGCAGGCTTCTAAAACTACAGCAAGAGTTAGTCTGTCATGCCTTCAAATCTCTCCCTAGTAGCTGTCAACAATAACCTGTATCATTTTATGGACTGCCACTATAGAGCAGTGTGGACTGCTGACCACTAAGCAGGTCCTTCTGATTCTATTGATATCATCTTTTCCCATTACTCAAATGAGTCCCTGCCCTCCATTTAACCTATTGACCAGGCCTTTGCCATGCTTCGGAAGGCTTTCTGGGTCCAGCAAGGTTCTAAGAATGATGTGTGTCAACACATTAATTCAATATGCATAGCAGCCCTGGGAGTCTGGTATTCATTTCACTCCTAAAGGGAAGAGCTAAGGCCTAAGGGACAGCCTGCTGCCTGGGTCACACCCTGGTAAGGGGCAGAGCCTGGATTTGGACATAGTTCTGCATTCTAAGCTCTGCCCTCAGCCCCAGCCTGTACTCTGGCCTCCAGCTGGCCCGGTTTTGCTGCCATGGACCAGAAATAATTTTAAGGATTGAGGAAAAGAGAAAAGCCTATGAGGAAAGACAAAGCCAAACCCCCTCCCCCTCATACCCCCTCCTCCCAATTCAAGAGAGCTACAGCCACAGTGAACTGCTTTCAGCAAGCAAGTGCTTGCTGAATCTTACCTGGGTCTCATGAGGGGACCTGGAGAGAACCTGGCCAGCTAGATGTTGGCCTAGCAACACAGACTACAGCATGGACCTGGTGCTATGTGTCACTTCCAGTAGACAATGAGCAAGAGGGCTTTCAAGTGACATATCCCACGTCTGAAAAGCAGGCGACAGTAACTCACCATGTTTCCCTTAAAGAACCTCAAGTTCACAGTAGTTGACAAGCCATAGCTTGCTAGTTGTTGGGACTGCACTTACATACGATGTGTTTGATAGGAGCCTGACATCGTATGTTGTCTTTGCTTTAGTTGCTATAAGCGGGGTCAAATTCGCAACACTATGTATCTAGTACAGTGTAATAAACCACCCCAGTCACACCATGGTGACATTTTGTGTTGTTACCTCCCAAAGTGGGTCTGGCAAGGATTTGCTTTGTAGTTAGCTCCTGGGGCCCTATAGGTGGGTACTGTCAGATGGTAGATCAAGTGCCATTGAAATCCTTCTTAGGCATGGGTTTGCCGTTGATCCTAGTGGTCAGCTAGTATGTCGGCTAGAGCTGTTGACTGGAGCACCTACTTAGGATCCCTCCAGAGATTTCTCACAGCTTGTCAGCTGGAATCCAAGAAGGGATGGAGATAGACCCCTTTAAATATCTAGACCCCGAATGGCGGAGTATCACATCTCCTACCACAGATCCCTGTCCAAGCTCACGGGAAGGAAAGAGACTCAACCCCAGGCAAGGTGCAGAAAGGTCAGACTACAGGGAAGAGAATGTTTACAGGGCTAGCTGGCAGATTTTCCAAGAATGATTTTGTTTCTGGAGCTGACACATCTGCATGAAGCATTTCTGTTGTTACAGATATCAGCTGTTCTCTTCTCAGGACATCTGGCGTAGAACAAAAACCAATTCTGCATCTTGAACAGTATCAATCAACAGAAGACATTTTTCCTTCTTTGTCCCATGAAAACCCTGAGCAGTTTAGGCTAATTCCAGAGATGTTGGCCATGGGCACAATGGTTTATAGCTTACTCGCATTCTGCTTTAAGACTTTTGTAGTTGGTAGTCCGATATTCCGGCACCCTAGCCACACCGCTGTGAACGGTCACAGCCAGACCTACCTAATGAATGAACATTTTAGACTATTTGTTATTTTTACATCGCTAGGGCTGTTGTTTCAAACAGAACAGCTACCTTTATTTTATTACATTTTAACTAATTTGTGGAGGTGGGGGATGGGACGGGGTGGGGCCGATATTTGACAGGATAGGGGAGGTGGATTCCTGCAGGAGTCTACTCTTCCCTTCCACCGTGTGGGTCTCAGGAATAGAACTCAGGCCATCAGGCTTGGCCACAAGCACCTTTACCTGCTGAGCCATGGAACTGGCCCTTTCTTTTCTTAACTCGTAAAACTTATATAAGGATCGGACAGTAACAGTATAAAGAACTCCAGCAGCATAAAAGGACGGCCCTGAGCTTCGAAGCTGGTTTCATCTTCCTGACCACATTTGCTGTCTCCTGCTTTCTGGCGGCCATTATCCTGACTTGCTTGTTTATTGATGCGTTAATTTTCTTTATAGTGTGATGTGTGCTTTCACCCCTCTGGAATCATGTTTAGCTTTTGTGTGTTAGACTATTTCCATGGTTGGAGCCCCACATATCTATCTTTCCCTCAGAGAGGCTGTCCCAAGACTTGCACGCATAATTACATGCAGATGGATCTCAGTCACATTCACTGTTAGAGCAGAGTCAAGATTGAAATCATCACACAGACTGTTTCTAGTGAATTTCCCTCTCCTTTCCTAAAGAGCTTCCATGTCAGAATTCTCCCATCTCCCCTAATGCACACACGCAGACTTGTGTTAAGATGTGGCATATTCTTAGCAATGGAACTATGGGCATGCTGGGCATGTTGCCACAACGGTGAATCATGGCCGACGGTGATTTTGTTTTTCGTTTTCTACAGTAGCACATAAAAGTTCTAGTGGTTTCTCATTCTCCTCTCACTTATATTTTGGTTGTCTGTCTTTGAGCCCTGTTATCATTCTAATGTTAGTTTTGAAATGAAACTTGTCACCTCGTTTTTGGACCCTGTGGTGCTGTGAACATCTTTTCTTATATTTGCTGGGGGCTTTGTTTGTTTGTTTTTGTTTTTTTTTCTTTTTTGTTTTGTTTGGTTGGGATTTTTTTTTTTGTTTGCTCTCTGTTCTTTGTTTCGTTTTATTAAACTTTTGGCCAGCGTGCTCATTGGTTAATGTATTGATCTACCTTTTCCTCATTCACCTGTAGGATGAATCTTCCTCCTACCGTGACCCCAGCTGTCATCGGCACTGTCACTCTCCCTGCTGGTGCCTCATGGTCTCTTTGAGTTATCATATGGTGCACAGAATGTTAGTTTTACCCCGTCACATTTCAGTCTCTGTGAGTTAAAACGTCTTCCCTAATTCCAGGTCATCGGTCATAGGTCATCCTCAGTCCATTTATCTCTCCAGGTTCTATGACATTTTGTTTAAATGTGTGGCTTCCCTGGGCTGACCTTTGTCAGTGTACAGGGTTGAGAAATGCTTTGCTGTGGTGCCAGCCTCTTATTTTTCTCCTTATTTGCATGTCGCTTGAGATTTTAATTATTAGGAATCCTGATGCTGAAAGTGTGGTGTTCTCTTGGCGTAGCCATAGCAACTCTCTTAGCATGTGCTCGGTGTTTTAATCTTCATCCCTTCACTTTCTCTAGTTTATGCACTTGTACCAAATAACTAGACCTTGCTGTCCGTTTTTTTCATGATCATCGTATTAACTAAACACTCACCCCACAGATATTTGTCAGAATTCTACTCTTTGATGTGTAGTTTCTGCTTTTTATTTGTCTTCCTTTTCCCTGTGAGTCCTTTTCTTGCCCCTTTTACTCATGTCTGATTATCTTATTCTAATTCCCGTCATCTAATTCCAAGTTTTTCATCCCGTATCACTTGAATTATAACTAGGGTTGGCTGTGCGGCTGTGAGCCTGAGGTTGCCCTTCTACCCACAAGGCTCCTTCATTGCTAACTAGAGATTGGGGCTTGGTGTTTTCCTTTGATGACTCTACTTTTTAACCCTTTGTTAGACTGCTGTTAACTCTTTCTGTGTTAACTCTCTGTGGGTCCCCTGCCTTCTGTCTTGAAGTGTGTCCCATGGAAATCCCTATAACGAGAGCCCGCCAAGCTCGGTATGTGGTTCTGGTTCTATAACCGACTCCTCTTTTTCCCAGTCACTCTGACTATAGGTGCGGGAAATATTGGAACGTACTGATGATCTCCTGTGTGGCAGGGAAGAGACCAGAGGAGTTAAAATATAGACGGGCAATAGTAAGGTTGTAGCTGTACAAAGGCATCTGTATAGCAGTACAAAACCACAATTACCTCGATTTCAGAAGTGACACCGGCTAGGAGCAAGCTCACAAGTCCTGAGTTTGGAGAGCGAGGTGCCACTCTTAGCGCACATTGTAATGTGTCCTCTTGAATCGAGAAATCATGAGGAGGCACAACAAGAGACTCAAATTCCTCCCTAGACGTTGAAATCATCGGTTAAATTTGTTCTTCTATATTTGGAGTGTGAACTTACTGCAAACAATATAATCGATATCATAATTAGAAACAAGCTTTTGCTTCATAAATGACTGGAAGTGGAATTTGATTTTCAAGAAGGTTACATTATTTGGACTCACAGTACATGTATAGCCATTATATTTTACTGTCTGCTAACTTTATAAGTGTACTGAATTATTTTATTATTATATCCATTCCCATTTGTAATTACTACTGAAGTCAATCACTTTTTTAATGTCCGTGTTTACTAGCCATTTATAATTCTTCTTGCTTTAGAGCACTTGGCCCTATCTACTGTCGATTTTTCAATTATATTCTTAATGGTTTTCTTATTGATTTGAGATAGCTCTTTATATATTAAGAATATTGACCCTGCCTTTTTGTTTTACATTGTTTTTCTACTTGTCTTTGACTATCATTCACAATAACTTAATGTTTAATTTTTTTCTATTAAAAATTGATTCCACATGCATGTTGAAAAAGGACATGGATAGATATAAATAAGGTAAAACACACATTCCAAAAACACTCTAATGCAAGTCTCAGTGACTCTGAGCTGCAAAGAAGAAATAAAATATAAGTCTAAATTAAGTTTTTCATGAACGAGATTAACAAGAGGCATGGAGCTTCGGAGTTTGTCACTTACGGAGGTGTGTTGCTGGTTTGTCTCATCTGGCGCTCTTGTGTGGGGTACAGGTGGACATCTGGCTAGCATGTCATTTTACCTTTGTGAGGCTATGATTTTTCATTCTCTTGTCTGACATGCTTGGGATAGAGGGTCAAAGTGGGGGGAAGGAGAAACAGCCCATCTATCCACAGGGTGCAGATTTGCAAAGCTCACTCTGGGAGACAGCACAGGGGCGGACCACTTCCCACAGCCGTTGACGTCAGACTCTGATCTGTTCTATCTTTGCTGCCACCTTAGTGAGCATCACCCAGTCAGTCATGACTTACAAAGAATGAAGAACGCCTTTTCTCTGAGGCTAGGGGTTGCCAGCTTGGATGTTCCTGGCACACCAGGTTGAACAATTCTGTCTCATGTTTTCCCTCTGTTTTGTGAGAAGCTTAGCAGTGACTTAGCAGGGACTTAGCTTAGCAGTGTCCCTGGCCTCCACCAATCAGAAGCCATATGATTATTTCGTTTGTGACAACCAAAAGTCCCTCTATGTGTCCCCGCAGTGGCTGCTTGGCCTTGGATAGCCCAAGGGAGCAGGAGCAGGAGGCTGCTGTTAGACTTTGGGAATTTGAGTGCATTGCAGTTTAAGTATGTTTCATGTTTCGGTGGGAGAGCAGCTCATTGCCAGAGTTCTATGGTGAGTCTGTCCCAAGGTTTTCCATGAACACAAATATTTTAGTTTAGTTTTAAAACTAAATATTTATAATAAATTATTAATATTACTTATTCTTACAACATGTATTCCTTGATAATTTCATTCAATGTGTCTTGATCATGTTAATCCGTACACAGCCCCACAACATCCCCCATGAGCCCTCAATAAGTCTTCTTCCCAATTTCATGTCTTCTTTTAAACTCCTCCTCCTCACTATTATTATTATTATTATTATTATTATTATTATTATTATTATTATTTTATTTTCTAACCCAGTGAGTCTAGTATTGTGCTCTCTGTACGCTCATGAGTGTAGAATCATCCTCTGTGAAGTGGGTATCTTACAGTAGCAAATCCTCAAAGAAAAATGACCTTCCCTCTCCAGCACCCATTATGTGCCTCTGCCTCCTCAGACACGGGTGGGTCTCAGTAGCCCCTCCCCCATCCATGCTGGTCTTTGTAACTGGCTTGATCTCACACAGGTCTTGTATAGGTAACCACAGCTGTTTTGACTTGTGTGTGCAGCAGCCATATCATTTCATTCATATATATATATATATATATATATATATATATATATATATATATATTTNNTTTTTTTGAGACAGGGTTTCTGTGTATCCCTGGTTGTCCTGGAACTCACTCTGTAGACCAGGCTGGCCTCAAATTCAGAAATTCGCCTGCCTTTGCTTCCCAAGTGCTGGGATTAAAGGTGTGTGCCATCACGTCCAGCTCAGATAATTTTTTTTTTAAATAGTCTCCCTCAAATGAGCCTAAGCTAACCTCCAAGCCCTGACCATCTTTCCACCATAGCCACTCAAGTGCCGGGATTACAGGCTTGGGCCACTCTTCGTGCCTTTGAGATTTAGAGTTTGTCTTTTTCCATCTACTAACGCATTTGTTAACTATTTTTGCCCTAACCTTTAAATCCTATGAGACATTTGATGCTTTGTCTTTTTGCAATCTTTCTTTGAAAATAACAAATGTGTTGATACTTTGTCTTTTTTTGCAATCTTTCTTAGAGAGTAACAAATGTAATGATGCAATTTGTGGGATGATTCCATTATGATGTTCCTGGATTACATCTTTACTTTTTAAAGTCCTATTTTCTGTCTCTTGGTTTTCTCTGAAGATGCTTACTACACGAGCTTATATCCTTTAGATTCGGAGAGCAGAGTCGCTCTGCACACATTTGCTCACACATGCATATAGTGTGTTGGGACTGACATACTTCAGGACACACCATGAGCAAAGCTATTTGCCTCATGGCATCTAGAGAGCAACAAAGCCTTCAAACCCATCGGGTGATAACTGTGTCAGTGGAGCAGTCCATGGGAAATGTCAGAGCTCAGCTTATGAACACCACACTTAGGAAGTCAGGCCTTTACTACATGAGCAGCTAGGGGACAGTTCATATCAAACCATGACACCGGTGACAGCAAGTGAAAGCAGGAAACACTCACTGGAAGAGTGCTTGCCAGGAAAGCATGAGGGGGGTCCAAGTCTAAGTCTCAACTTCCCTTATAAAGGCAGGGTGGGGTGGTACCCGTCTGGAGTCCCAGCATTGACAGTTGTAGCAGAGACAATAGAACCCTGGATTATACCGGCATGGAAATCTAGCTGAAATGGTGGACTCCAGGTTCAATGCAAGACCCTGTCTTAAAAGATAAGGTGAAAGGTCTGGAGAAATCCCAGCACCCACATGGCAGCTCACAACCATCTGTAAGTCCATTCTAAGGGATCCAACATCTTCCTCTGACCCGAGAGGTGCCCAGGCATACATGCAGACAAAATACCTATACATAATTTTGAATGAATGAATGACTAATAAATAAGTAAATAAATACCAAGGTAGAAAGTGACAGAAGTGTCTTAATTAAGGTTTTATTGCATTGAACAGACACCATGACCAAGGCAACTCTTATAAGGACAACGTTTAATTGGGGCTGCCTTACAGGTTCAGAGGTTCAGACAATTATCATCAAGGCCAGAACATGGCAGCATCCAGGCAGGCACAGTGCAGGAGGAGCTGAGAGTTCTATATTTTCATCTGAAGGCTGCTAGTGGAAGACTGACTACCAGGCAGCTAGGACAAGGCTATTAAAGCTCATGCCCACAAGGCTACACCTCCTAACAGTGCCACTCCCTGGACCAAGCATACACAAACCATCACAGGAAGATGCCTGCCATCGACTTCTCACCTTCACATATATGTTCACCCATGTGTTACCAACCCCTGTGCCCCAGCTCTGTAAGATGATGCCTTTTGTTTGTAGCTGGTGGACACCCGTTAGTATACAATCAACCTATCTGGTTTTTCCAAGCCCTGGAATCTGATTTCTACTTTGGGTAGGAGACATTTTCTATATTTCTGGTCTGTTTCATGCAAGGCTACTTTTCAGAGATGTGTTTGTCCCACTACTGTTCCAGAGGACAGGGTCGTACTGGCCTCTGACTGACTGCTCCTCTTGGAGGTGTGGTGTGGGAGGTAGGGATGTTTTTGGCTGTATCTGCACACGCTCCAAGTAGAGAACCGTGGGTTAGGAGTGATGGTCACATGTCCAGGGATAAGAAGGCATGGACTTGCTGCTACTCTGGCCTAGTGATAAAGGCGACAGTGCGACAGTGGGCCCACGATCATGGAATTCACTGGTCTTACCATGTTCCCCATCATCCTGAAGCAGCTGGTCTGATAGAAAGATGGAATGGCCTTTTGAAGATGCAGCTACAGCGCCAATTAGGTGGTAGCAGCATGGAGGGCTGGGGCAGAGTTCTTCAGAAGGCAGTATATGCTTTAAA
>NC_034605.1:60075318-60153700 GCF_900095145.1 Mus pahari | reverse complement strand
TATAAGAAAGCAAGCTGAGCAAGCCAGTAAAGAACATCCCTCCATGGCCTCTGCATCAGCTCCTGCTTTCTGACCTGTTTGAGTTCCAGTCCTGCATCCTTGGGTGATCTACAGCAGTATGGAAATGTAAGCGGAATAAACCCTTTCCTCCCCAACTTGCTTCTTGGTCATGATGTTTGTGCAGGAATAGAAACCCCGGCTAAGACAGGCAGCTTTGTTGTAGAGAAGCATTCGTGTCCCATTTTGTCAGCCTGTCAGCCCAAGGGCCTCTTCCTTACAGCCGCATAACTGACCCAGAAGGCCTGAGCCATTTCAATGAGCATATCCTCTAGACTCTGAACTGTGTGCCCAAAGCATGGAATATTTTCTTTCTCTCTGTAGTCCTTGGGGCTTGTGACATTCTCTTCAAAGCTATCTGTCACTAGATCACTGTCCAATACTTAACTGTCCAGGCCTTTGGAAATGGTGCCCTGGCCAGTTACAAACCATTTTGTGTGCCTCTGTCCCTTTGTCCCCCCACTTCCAGGGGATGCAATGACAGCCATGATCCAGAACAGCCTGTCATCTCCAGGAGATATAAGTGCCCCTGGGGGGGGATCAAGAATCCCATCTATGGAACATTTTATTGTGTGAGGGGATATAACAGACCCCATTTTCATCAATGTAGAGATCAGGCAAGGAGTTTTATCATCAGGTGCAGGCGGTGGGGTGGGGGGACTCCGTTCATAGCATGCTTGGCCTTGGGATGCCCTAGCCAGCTCTTTGGGAGATGAGAGATGTATGGAAAATGGGCTCTCAGCATGAATGTGAACGTTGGAGATGTGAGTGTCTGCATCCCAGCTCTCCTCTGTAAAAAGCAGACTGATTTTTCTTTCCCAGCACTAATGCAATCACCATGCTGTAAATTCTTCTCATGGCTCCTTTGGCCACCTCTTGGTGACAGAAAAAAAAAAAAAAAAAAAAAAAAAAAAAGGCTTTCAGAAGCCATTTTTACTTAGAGACATTTGAATTTCTCCAGCCTCATTCTTCAGGAGTAAATCTGTCACCTGCAGATGAACTTGGCCTCTTTGCCCGCCAGCCCCTCCCATAAGACCCTCACTGTGTGCACAGTGATAACCAGCAGATAAGCGATCATTTCTGTTAGAATCACTGGGCTTTTTACATCATTACACAGGATTACAAACACAAAATAAACTAAATAAAAGATGATGTATTCTGACCCTCTTAGGAATGTACGCCTGTCAGGATTCTAATACCCCTTGAGATATAAAACTGGATTAGTAAGTCTTAGCTATGTACATATCCCATTACTGCTGATAAGCTCAGGCGTATTGACACAGAAAGTCTCTGTTCCTCGCTGATCTTATGGGTGGGAAGCTCCTCTCACACGTTTTGAACACTTACAATCAGGGCAGAGCAGTCTTAGCCAGCTCTTTAGATCGATAGATTGTGATGTACCAAGATTCCTCATTTCATGAATTGGCAAGGATGGGTTTGTGAACCTGAATGTCTTTAAGTTACATTCCTGATTGGCATACAGCCATGAGATAAAGGTCAAGGGTCAACAGGAACTAAGATAAGAGCTCTTGCTGACTGGTCATGGTAACAGGGCCATGTGTGTCCCAGTCACCTGAATGACAATCAGTCTTGGTGGCCTGGGTGCTGAGAAAACTCTCAAGGAAAAACGCAGGTTTGAGAAATAACACTCGGTAATACTGGCAGCAGTCACAATGAGATGAACTGTGTTTCATATGTCACAAACATTTTAACTATCATCTAGTGATCCCATGCCCAGAAGGATTAGCACGAATGCTTCCCTGGCTGACTTATAATCTGGAAACATTTACAGAAGATACAGAAACAGGGATGGGGGGGTGTCATTTGTTTCATTGGCATTTGAGAAAACAGATTCCTAGATAGAGAGGTCAGAATCTACCATAGATTGCCGAATGAATAACATCCTCTAGGTCCCCACTACCCTGACTGTTTTTCCCCTGGGACACTAAATGCTCCTGTGGCTCAGTCAGAACAGCTTCAGGTTATGTGGGCCTGTGTACCAGAGGCTTTCCACAGAGATCTCTGGCCCAGCCTGGTGCAAGAGTTGAGGCAAAGGGAAGCGAGTGCAGGCAGGGAGGGGATGCTGCTTCAGCTGCTGCAGTTGGCTCCACCTCCATCCCTGCCCTGCCTTCCAGGTTACTACTCCACACTGCCCTGCACGGAGTCGGGTTGGGCTGGGCCGGTGGCTGAGCTTCAGGTGACATTTCAGGAGAGCAGACCTCTTCCCAAGTGTCACAGCTCTTAGAACAGAAGGCTCAGACAATGGAGTAGTTCTCCCATACCTTTAATTCCCTGGACAGGATTTATATAGTTTTGGGGGTGATTCAGGGATCGACAGCAGGTACCTCTCATTGGCTTGAACTGAAAGCTTGGAGAAACCTTATTTGCATGTGGGAAGGCTTGGTGCTGCTCCTATGTGACTAATAACCACACACCTCTCCTGCGGTGGGGCGGGGCATCTGGTCCACCGGAGACTAGGCTGTCTGTGCACAGCCCACCGCCCCACATGGTTAGAGCAAATTTAGACCTGTGGTAGTAATGAGAATGGCACCTGTGGGCTCCCATGTTCAAATTCTTGTCTCCCAGTTGGTGGAACTGTTTAGGAAGGATTAGGAGGTATGGCCTTGTGGAAGGGGTGTATTGGGTTGAGTTTTGAGGTTTCCAAAGATTTCAGTGATTCCTAGAGTTTCTCTTCCTCTCCCTCTTTTTCCCTCTCTCTCTCCCTCTCTCTCTCCCCCTCCCTCTCTCTTCCTCTTCCCTACCTCCCTCTCTCCCTCTCATCTCTCCATCTCCTTCCCTCCCTATCTCCTTCTTTCTCTCCCACCTCTCTCTCCCTTCCTCCCCTCCCTCTAACCCTCCTTCTGGCCACCCTCTTTTCCTTTCCCTCCCTCCCTCCCCCACCATCTGCCTCCAACCTCCTGGATGTGATCAGGATGTGAGCTCCCAGCTGTTTCTTCTTGGCCATCATGGACTCTAACCCTGGGAATCATAAGCCAAATGCAACACTGTTTTTCTAAGTTGCTGTTGCCAAAATATTTAATCACAGCAACAGACAATTAAGCCAATCCCTCTAACAAGAGCTTGCACACTGATTTACTGAAACAATGTAGAAAATTCTCCATTGGACTTCCACTGTGAAATGCTTTCTGGAAACTTCCACCCATTCCACACCCTCTGAGATGCCATTCTCATCTCCAGTCACCACTTCTTGCTTCTTGAGCTATTTCCTTTCCCCCTCCAAGTTGTTAAAGCTAAAAATGGAATTTTTCTGTGGACTCCTCACCCTCCTTCAGGTCCTGCCTCTCACATATACATCTGCCCTGTCCACTTATGGTACATGTGGGTCAGGCCACAGACTGTTTCCCCCGCGGTCTACTTTATTACACACATTTCCCATGCTGTAGCTTCTTTCTTTATCTTATTTTTTACTGCTGCTATTCCTTTCCAATGTCTCTGCAGATTCTCATCTAGGGCCTAGTTTCTGGGTGGTGGTTGTTCCAGTGTCACTCAATGTAATCATCTGTGAGAGTTCAGCTGACTCTCCTCATTCATCTATGTTTCTTTGATGTAAGTTCTGTGTGAAATCTATACATGGCTTACCTGTATTTGGTATCTCTTGGGCTAACTGGTATCTAGCCTACTTTCTGTCTGTCTCAGAGAGTCAGGGTGTCTTGCTGCCAACCTCACTCTGATACTTAATGTCTTTTGAATCTCCCATTGTCAGTCTGCACAGCCTTAAAATGGGGATGGGAACAGTGGTGGCTTCCTGGCATTATGGTGAGGATGAATAAGTATCTGACATGTGTGCACGCCTACACACACACACACACACACACACACACACACACATGCACACACATGGCACATACTTGTGAGATCTTGAGAGGAGGAGTTGGGAGGAGGTACTGAAAAAAGCATGTCAAGGTCAGCATGACCTCTGGTTCGAGACTGTGCTCAGTAGTTTTTTGTCAACTAGACACAAACTAGAGTCATTTAGGAAGAAACATTCTCAACTTGGAAAGGACTCCATTAGCATGGCCTATAGGCAAGTCTATGTGGACATCTTCTTGATTTATGACTGATATGGGAAGGTTCAGCTCACTGTGGGCAGTTCCATCCCCTGAGCCAGTAGTCCTGAGTTGTATAAGAAAAGGCTGAGCAAGATAGGGGGAGCCAGTGAGCCGCACCCCTCCATGGCTTCTGCTTCAATTCCTGCCTCCAGGCTCCTGCCTTGAGTTCTTACCCTGACCTCCTTCAGTGACTGACTGAGAGTTGTATGCTGAAATAAAGTCTTTCTTCCCCAAGTTGCTTTTGGTTGTAGTAACTTCCTTACTTTTCTTTCTTTTTCTTTTCTTTCTTTTTTTTTTTTTTTAAATTAGATATTTTCTTTATTTAAATTTCAAATGTTATCCCCTTTCCTGGTTTCCCCTCGAAAAAAACCCCTATACCCTCCTCCCTCCCCCTGCTCCCCAACCCAACCACTCCTGCTTCCTGGCCCTAGCATTCCCCTATACTGGGGCATAGAACGTTCACAGGACCTAGGGCCTCTCCTCCCATTGATGACTGACTAGGCCATCCTCTGCTACATATGCAGCTAGAGCCATGAGTCCCTCCATGTGTTTTCTTTGGTTGATTGTTTAGTCTTAGGGAGCTCTGGGGGTTCTGGTTAGTTCATATTGTTGTTCCTCCTGTGGAGCTACAAATCCCTTCAGCTCCTTGGGTCCTTTCTCTAGCTCCTTCATTGGGGACCCTGTGCTCCATCCAATGGATGGCTGTGAGCATCCACTTCTGTGTTTGTCAGAGACATCTATGTCAGGCTCCTGTCAGCAAGCTCTTGTTGGCATCCACAATAGTGCCTGGGTTTGTTGGTTGTATATGGGATGGGTCCCCAGGTGGGGCAATCTCTGGATGGTCATTCCTTCAGTCTCTCCCAATCACAAAAGAACACACATGATATGCCTTCACTGATAAGTGGATATTAGCCCAGAAGCTCAGAATACCCAAGATATAATTCACAAAACACATGAAATTCAAGAAGAAGGAAGACCAAAGTGTGGATACTTTGATTCTTCTTAGAAATGGGAACAAAATACCCATGGAAGGAGTTACAGTGACAAAGTATGGAGCAGAGACAGAAGGAATGACCACCCAGAGAAGCCCCTTCTTCAATGGGGCAATGCAGGATGCAGCAGAACAGACGCACCTGCATCCTGGTCTTGAGTGTGATGTCTAGCTCTCCCAGTGTCAGTCCCGCCTCGACTTCAGTGTGTTGTGTGACTTCCTGGAGCAGATACATGAAAGCTCCTACCTCACGGAGAGCTTGTCTAATGGTTCGATGAGGTTGTGTCTGTGTGTTAGTGCCTGACATTAAATAAGCACTCAGTAGCATCCAGGAAGACCCTCACTTAACCTCCGACAGCCTAGTGCCCACATCTGTAAAACAGAAATAATGAGGATGTTGAGGGGATGTCATAGCCTTAAGTTGTTACATGGGTGTTGTTGGCAGTAGATGTTCCATGCATACCAGCTCTTGGAGCAGCTTGGCCTTTTGTGGCACCAGGCCTAGAAGACAAGGCTAGCCATGCTGCCTTGATTCCATCCAGATCCCGAAAATGAGGAGCTGGCGGCTGATCACTGCCTGTCGGCCAGTCCCCTCCGTGCAAGGCTGCAGACAGACAAGCCACCTCCCATGCAGCCTGCAGATACACAGCCCCTCCAGCAGGCTTCCCCTCCTACCTGGCCTGCCTGGGAATCTTGGAGTGTACAGGGTTGGCTACTAAAGGTTACTTTTATAAGAGTAAGCTTTTAATTAAACTTTCAGGTGTAATGTGGATGATGAGGTAGGAGAAGGGGCTGAGGTAGCAGGTCCTGGTGGAGACGGGAAGCAGAGCTCAGTAGATTGCAGGGGCCGCTCGTCCTATCAAAATGTTCTTTTAGCTCAGGGCAAGCCTAGAATTTTCTCCCCAGGCCCAAGGAGAAAAACACAGACTGGGAAATTGTGTGAAGCGCAAGGAGTCACCGCCGCAGTGGAATTGAGTCTGAAGTGTACAACCTCTTCCCACTGTGAATTCAATCTCAAAACACGTACGATCTGTAATTCCTGGGAGCCCTTAGACTTGCCATAAAACCACTTAAAATTAGACCTGTTCCAATTCTTGTTTCTGCCCATGCTTCACGCTATAAACTGTTATTTTCCATTCCTATCTGAGCTCCACTCCTACAAGCCAATAATTCTGCATCCTTTTCAGAACAGCTCTATTGCGCTAAGTTGCCTTTGAAGGCACCTTTGTTTTCCTCAATGCTCTGAAGTGTGAAGTCTACGTAATTTGCTAAATGCATCATGTTTACATATGCATAAGCCAGTTATCTCCAAATCACCATCCCCTGCCTGCTCCGTTGGCTGGATGCTTAAAGAAAATGAAGCTTAATTTTCCGTAAGCAGTCTTCCATGGTTTTCAAATAAACTGCAGAGACGCCGACAAACTAAATTCCACAGTGGTAACTACCCAGACAGCAATGAGAAGCCGGGGCTGAAAGAAGCCAGGTGTGTTCTCACATCCTGCAATCACGGTAGACAAAGCAGAGATTGCCGGGGTCCCCAAGGCTGCTGCCAGGGAGGAGCAAGGGCTGAAGTGTCGGCAGTGGTGAGAATACCAGTCTGTAAAACAATAGACCCAGTTTTGGCGATCCAGAGAGGCCCGGAACTCATTGGGAACTGATGGGAATTCCGGTCTTTCCTTGTCTAAATCTAGGGAGTGGGTGTGGCAGTGGGTGTGGTCACATGGTCAGAACACCTCCTTCCTCTGTGGGTTCCAGGCACATCGGTGTGAATCCTTTGGTCCCAGGCTCCAGTGAGTAGGCTAAGATGGACAGAGGAGGAAGTTTGCTCTTCTCAAATACGCAGTGGAGACAAAAGTCCACCCCTGAGGCTGGGCTGAGACCAAGTACCTTCAGCCATGTTAAGTCTCTCTGCTCTCAAAGATGGTTGCCCCGACTTTAGCGCTCCATGTTGATCTTGAAGGGACCTGCTGGTCTCTTAATGCTTTGACCGGATCGCCATGTTTGTTCTTGGTACTTTCACAGTCATGGAAACTTTCGCTCCACTAAACACATTCAGGTTTTTACCTTTCACACCTTCTGTAAGCCTGCCGATGTCTTCTACTTGTGCCCAGGCAGTTTGTTGGGACCCAGAGGTAAGTCAAGGACAATGACTACAGCATCCTTCCCGCTCCGATGGCCACTCTGGGAGGGTGGCACACTGTAATGTAGCTAAGAGAAGTGGGACCCCATGTACTGGGCTGTGGGGTTCACCCAGCTTTCTCCAGTGTGGGTGGAGATGCCTCAGGCAAGTGGAACCTGAGCTGAGCCGTGGGTCATCATCAAGGAGAATTCTGGGAAAACACTTTTGACTCCCTTGTTAAAATGCCACAAATTTGGCATGAGGAAAGTGTCTCTCTTTTACAAATCAGAAGAGGGGAGAGCGAATTCCAGGCATCAAGCAAGGGCCATGTCTTAATCATCTCTGTCTTCCCCAGAGGGTCTGGCTTAAGGACTGCTGAAATTGAATTTAGTCTTGCCCCAAGGTCCCAGGGAACCATGGGAACAGCACACAGACTGTTTTGATTAAAGATTCCTGCATTCATGGATTATTTTCCTCCTCTGACTTCAAAGGAAACATTAGTGTGAAAACAGAGGGATGGATGCAAACTGTCTTGAGTTGTAGGTGACAATCCCCCTGTAGTGGTGACTCAAGCCACCTTCTTCCTGTTGTCCTGTGCTGCATTGGTTCATCCGTTCACTTCCCCTTCAGTAAAGTCCAGCCAGTCACAGTGTCATTTCAGATCATGGGCTCAGCTTTGAATAATTTTTTTTAAAGATTTTTAAGAAAAGATTTATTTTATGTATGAGTGCTCTATCAGCATGTACACCCCAATGTCAGAAGAGGGCACCAGATCTCATTATAGATGGTTGTGAGCCACCATGTGGGTGCTGGGAATTGAATTCAGGACCTCTGGAAGAGCAGACAGTGCTCTTAACCGCTGAGCTATCTCTCCAGCCCCAAGATTTATTTTTTTAATTAAAAAAAGTGAAATTAAAATATAGTTGATTCATTTCTCCCTTCTCTTTCTCCCTTTCATCCCCTCCCCTCTCCTGTTGTACTGGCTGGTTTTGTTTGTCAACTTGACACAAGCTGGGGTTATCACAGAGAAAGGAGTCTCCCTTGAGGAAATGACTCCATGAAATCCAGCTGTAAGGCATTTTCTCAATTAGCGATCCAAGGGTGGGAGGGCCCATTGTGGGTGGGGCCATCCCTGGGCTGGTAGTCCTGGGTTCTATAAGAAAGTAAGCTGAGCAAGCCAGGGGAAGCGAGCCAGTAAGCAGCTCCCCTCCATGGCCTCTGCATCAGCTCCTGCCTCCAGATTCCTGCCCTGTGTGAGTTCCTGTCCTGACTTCCTTTGGTGATGAAGAGCAATGTGGAAGTGTACGCTGAATTAAACCCTTTCCTCCCCAGCTTGCTTCTTGGTTAGGATGTTTTGTGCAGGAATACAAATCCTAACAAATCCTAAGACAAACTGGTACCCCTCCCTTACCCCTTCTTGTTCTCTCTCAAATTTATGGCCTTTTTCATGTGTGTGTGTGTGTGTGTGTGTGTGTCCGTGTCCTCCTTTGTCTATTTAGTGATGCATGTACACGATTTCAGGATTGATGAGTTGGTATCAGAAAACCACCTAGGGGGCTTGTCCCTGGAAGGATTAATTCTCCATTGCGCAGTAGTCTTTAGAGGCCTGTGGTTTTCTGTCTACCGCTGAGACCCTGTACAATTGTCTCCCTGCACTGTAGAATATCTATCAGTGTTGTCCTTTACCTAGTCATTTAGGCAACCAGGCTGTTGGGGATCATGGACGAGGCGTTCCTGTTATTTCTAGGAGACACACCCACTCCTTCAGCGGTTTTCCTCACCCGTCCACCCCCTCTTCTGTGGGGACTCTCGAGCTGTAGATGCAGAAGGTGTATTGTAGACGTATTCAGGGGTTGCACATCCCACGGCAGGCTGCCCTCTGCATTCTTACCAGCTGTGTTTTCTCTAACGGTCTCTGTCTGCTACAAAGAGGAGCTTCTTGTCTGTGGGCATGAGGATACACATTTACAGGGCCGTTAGAATTATGTGGTTTAGTTAAAGTGTCGGTGGTAGGGTCTCCTCTAAGACCCATAACCTCACTAGGACCGGGAGTTGGCTAGGTTTCTAGCACCATGATTTCTCTCCTGCTGAGTGGGCCTTAAGTCCAATCAGACAACTTTGTTTCCTGTCAAGATAGGTGTGCCACTACTGCACCCTGAGGGATATCTTGCTGTGCTGGTCATTGTGGTTCCTAGGCATCAGCTGCACAGGGACGATTGATTGCTTCCCTCCCTTGGAAGATTGCATAGCAACTTCTGGTATAGGATGCTAGTCCTCAGGGAAGATGTTTTTTCAGGGCAAATCTAGCTCAGATCCTTTGAGTCCTGTGTTTGAAGTGCATGGTGTCTTCAACAATCAGGACTTACCCTAAACCTCTGGGAGACAACCAAGGCCAACAGCAATAGGCTATACTGTTCTTGGACTCCCATGACCGACAGCTCAAAAGGAGCTGTGGTGCTTGTGAGGAGTATAGTTGGCCCAAGTGATATCACTTCATTTAGACTAGATCTATACTTGCATGTATTATTTGTAATCGTAGGCTAAATAATATTATTCTTTCTGGCTTTCCCAAACATCCTTAGTGTTAATTTTCTCCTCCTTCCTTCTCTGGGATTGTCCTTTCACACCCTCACAAATTAAAGCTCCACACCCTGTATAACCATGTCTCTCCTCATCACTTGTACCCTGCAATTGTCAGCATTTTATTTTTATTTTATGTGTATGTTTTACCCACATATACATATACACATATATACATACATATACATATGCATGTACATATACACATGCCAATACCAGAAGAGAGCATTGGATCCTGTGGAGTTACAGATTGGTTGGGAGTCATTGTATGTGTTCTGAGAATTGAACCTAGGTCCCCTACAAGAACATTCAGTTCTCTTAACCGGTGAGCCATCTCTCTAGGCCATAAGAGATGCTTGATGTATGTAGAAGCAAAGCCAGACAGAGATCCCATAAGATACATAAGAAATGGGTTTTCTTTTAAGGTTTATATCTTGAAGAGTCTTGCACATTACACAACTCTATTGACTATAATGGGTAGATGTGTTATAACCAAGTCACACTGAAGTATTTGAATTGTGTCCTGATCTTTGCTATCTCAGACAGTACTGCATAGAGCCTTGTATGTTTGACCACAGATGAGCTATAAGTTCCACAGCAGATTTCTATAATGAAAACATCTGGCAGCCTTGTTGAGTCCCTTCAATTCTGTTAAATCTTTTGTAGCCAATATCTAGTTGGATTTTTCTTTGTGACATGGCTAGAAATATAATGCTATCCTTTTTAGAGGTGAATTTAGCTCATTTACATTTATTGTTTTAGAAGTTAAGTTTGACCGTGTTGCTGTTGTTGTTTGCCTGCTTGTATTCTTTAGTTGCCAAAGCTGCTCTTAAAATTCCTATTTAGCCTCATTGGGCCTTAAATGTGTGATTCTCACGCGTAACTGGACTTTTAGGCACATATTCCCCACAGGGGTGTTAGCACTTTAAACAGTGATTAAATACCCAGGCGATTTTTCTTCCTCTTTCTCTACCCTCCAATTTTTTAAAGCTCCCCTCCTTCCTATCTGCTACTTGGCAGTACATTCATCCTCCTAGGGCTTGCCTTTGTTAAAAATACAAAACAAAACAGAACAAACCTTATACTACTTGATTTGCTATCTCTGAATAATTTTATCTGTGGCTCAGCAGGTGCTCGTGGTCTCTGCTTTCCCATCGTGAATGCTGCTATGCTGAAATCTGGGGGCAGCTTTGTACTGTTCTCTCTTGGAAGTCACTGGGATGTGTCTTCTCTGCCACATTGACTTTCTTTACTTGGGAAACCCAGCGCTTTGATTAGGATGGATCTTCTTATTGACCACTCTATGGCCATTTCCTTGGCTCACACTGTGCCTTCCGTATGTAGGTTCAGCAGCGATGGGATTTACATAAAGAACTGGAACTGCAGCTGCTCTCTTCTGTGTTTGCATGGTCTCCCCAGGGCATGGTCTACCCACATGGAGCAAATTCTTTGCATTGGGGCCATAGCTTGACTTGCTGATGTGCACTGGTTTCTCCCCCCCCCCCCCCTTTGTCCTGCTGGCTCCTGTGCTCACTCTGGCGTCCTCCCATTTGCAGTGGCTTCTGTCTGTCCTTCCTCCAGTTTTGGCGCTGTCTCTGTTGTCTCCTCCTTTCTCTGGGCCTTGCTGTGTGACATTTTATTTTATCACTATTATTTTTAATCCCAAGGCAATTTATTTCATCTGAATTTTTGTTGCTTACTAGGTCCACATTTTCATGTTTCTGTTCAGTGTTCTCTGGCAACTTCATCTGCTTCTCCTCCCAAAATGTATTCCTATGGATTCTGTAAACCAACGCGCCATATTCTTTAGAATGAAAAGCAGTATTATTGTGGGAATAAGTTAGGTTTGACTGCTCTGCATATTCAAAATGGAGTCTTAAGAGGAAAAGTAACCAGGCTGCCTGTAGATGTCACAGTTCCAAAAAGCATCCAACTTACCAGCACAGACAGATTGCTCCCTTTAAAAGTGGTCCCTCTGTGTGGGCCTATCTTTCCTGTTTCTGTGAAACAGATCAGGCCCAAGAGGGCTGTCTCCATTACTCTGTTAAGCCTACTTCCAGCTTTCCTGTTACACTCCAGTTGGATTTTGCAATGAGCCTCTTGCTGCACAAACCACAAATAACTATCGCGTGTGTGTTTTCTCAGCGCTGCTGCCTCAGGGGCATCCCCCCACCCCCTTTTCTTCGTGTTTTTTCTTCTTCTGTGGCTTCTATTTAAACTGTTCCCAGCCCTTCACTCTATATCCCTTAGTTCTTGCTGAGCAGAACTTTGAGTCACTTTAGGGAGGAGCCCTTTGCCTCTGAGAGACATATTTGTGTTATTTTATTGTGTTTCTTACCATTTTATAGACCCTTGTCAACATTTTCCTTTTCACTTCCATCTGGAAGATTTCTGGCTTCCAATTAAACCCGGAGAGAGGGAGGAAGGTGCTCTCTCTCTCTCTCTCTCCCTCCCTCCCTCCCTCCCTCCCACTGTCACCTCTAGTATGCTATCTTTTCCCGTATACCACATTAATTATCTATAGAGAGGAGGCTAGAAGTTGCAGTGTTTCCCACTTAGATACCAGCTCTCTGGATAGACAATCTGATCATTACATAGAAGCAGTGGTGGCTAATGCCACAACCCTATGTCCATTACGGTCTAGAGGAGCTCTGTGGTGGCCTGGGTGCCAGTTGCTTCTCATGCCGAGACACTGCCCACCATCACACCTGGGGAGGGGGACAGACTGTGAGGGAGAATTGTTGAGTCAGGCATTCTGCTTGGCTTGCCTTCAGTCTCAGTCAGTCCCTCCTTGGATCCTGCCTTCTGTATATGATAACTCCATGATTTGCCCACCAGGCAAACAGAAGTGTAGATGGCAGGTCCAGACATTTCAATGACCCTTCTCTGGATGTTCAGTCCACCTCCACCCTTTTACCCTCAACTCAGATGCCACCACTGGCCCTCTGTCGCCAGAGACTGTTGTTTTATTTCCTCCCTACCATCTTCTTTAAACTGTGTGTGTACAGGGGCTGCAGGCTAGATGAACTCTTCGTTTGTCCCATTTCTTCTGTCCCCACGGAAGGTGCATATGACAATGTGTAGTGTCCCCATCCTAAGGAGGCCATGCATAGGTTCCAGGTATCTCCCGGACTCCCTACCCATCTCAGATCGAAGTCTGCCATTAGCTCTCTGCTGCATCAACTAGCAAAGTAGTGTTACCTCTTGCTGAAGGATAGAAATGTCTGTGATGCTATTGCTTTAGGCATTGAAAACATAGAATATAAAACTGCACTTTGTAATACTGAGATGTGGATGTTGAGTCAGAGCAGGTTCAACCGGTTCTTAGAAATGGAGCTTCTTTATAAATGATCCCACAAAACAGAGTTCTGTCTCTAAAGCTACTTACAGGTTAACATTTGTCTTAAAACAAATCCATTTATACCCTAGGTTGCTCTGTAGGGTGGACATGTGCGTATGTAGCGTGCAGTGCAGCAGAGTGTGCGTCCCCCAGTGCCCTCAGTGATCCAGGCTCAACCTCTTTGCGGCCGGACAGAGACCACCTCAGTGCTAGTTTTCAAAGGGACAGCAGATGCCTTTTCTTCAGCTGAGTGTGTAGCCTCTGGAGGTCCACGAATCCTTCATTACAACTGAACTGTTTTCTGTGGTCACTGCCTGTCTATGCCAGGTCGCCTCTTCAGGCTAGAAACACAATTAAATCCAGAGCTGGCATTTATAGCCAATATTCTGCATATTCAATAATCTGTTTTTGCCTCAGAGTCTAAGAAAGGCAGTGGATTTTATTTAGAGTTTTCAAAGCTTATTTCATCTGGCTAACCTCCCTGCTAGATAATTCAAGGAAAAAGCAAGTGTCACTCTGCTAATGCGCATTTACAAACGGTGGACAAACTCTAAACAGATTCCTCTTTCCACATGAGGGATTATCATTAGAATCAAGGGAACACGAAGCCTCCTCAAATCAGGTTACCGAAGATAGTCTTAATGACTTTAATAGGGAATGTATCCATCTCTGCTTGCAAGTTGTACTGTTTAGCCCATCCTCTTCCAAGTTTAATATCAGTATTTTAAGCTCTTCCAAAGACTGCTTTTTAAAAGGGATTTTATTAGCAAGCCCCTGGATAACAGAGCCCTAATTCTTTCCTTGCTCCTGTGGCTGGTTTGTTTGGTTTTTTGTTTTGTTTTATTTATTTATTTTGCATAAAACAATACCTTCTCTAAAGGTGAGAGGACATGCATATAGATTGATGTTTTAGGCACTGGAAAGTGAAAGCTTGAATCATATGTAGCACAGCCTGGCCTGTCAAGTGAATTCAGTTACGAGTGCGGTTCACTGTGTATGCTTTAGAGAGGTCTTCGTGGAGCTGCCTTTTCTCTCACATGTACCTCAGAGTGTCCATCTTAGCCTCTCGGGGGTGGGTACTATCGGCTCCCAAAGTTCCCCAGCTCGGAAGCTGATGGTAGCAGCATCCTGTTGGTTTTGAGGGCTTCATTCCCTCAGCGGTCTGCATGGCATCTTCAGCTGAGATTAAGACCCACACTGGCACTGTCCCATTGACAGAGAAGCAAGCAGAGGCCCCTGAAGGGTTGCCAGATGGTTGAGAACGACTGGTCTACTGAGGATGGTGTTCAGAAGGCTACAGGGAGCATAGTTCCAAGGCTGCTGCTCATGTGCACAGCCACTATCACGTGCCAGAGGGGCTGTGCAGGCACCATCGGGGGCATGGGCTGTGCCTCAGAAGCAGATGAACTGTTAGTTTGGAGACCTGAGTGTGAGCCTCGGTGTCTCCATTCACTATCTGCAGGCTCTGGGAGGGACTGCACCATCTCTGAACAGCAGCAGAGAATCGGGTCTCGCTGGCTAGCATTGTGGGTTGACTCGTGTGTGAGTAGCATGTGTTGTCGGCTCTGGCCTTTGTGGCCTTTACAGTTTTTCCTATTTGGTCAGTCACAGTGTCACGCTGTGTCCACAAACACACAAAAAAAGCAGGGAATACTGCTGGCTGTGTCGGACTAGGTGTTGGGTATGGTGCAGAGGGCTGAAGTTCGCTCTGCTTTTAAATTCTTCCCAGAATTCTGCTAGCTGGTTTTGTGTGTGCCTCGGTGAAGAGGCTGAAGAGTGGGAGACCCATGCCCCCAGCCCGTCTGGAAGCCACACTCACTTGGCTCCGTGTGCTTCTAGAACCACTCCCTTTCTCCTGCCTTCCTGGTAGCCCTGGAAGGCAGAATGGCTTTGGTTATTGCTACAAAACAAACAAACAAACAAACAAATGGAATAAGCAGAACCAGTCCTTTACTTTGGTTTGCACATCAGTTTATGAGAGCCAGGTCCCTAAGGGAACTGTGGAACCACCATGCATCTTCGAAGCTCCCTGGCTTGCAGCATCATGACTCCTACAACTGCCAGATGTGCAACAACTGCAAGGATCCAGGTCCCGAGGAGGAGGCAGAGTCTAGAGCCCCTCGGGGAACCAGTGTCCTGATGAGATGGCAGTGGTACCAAGGAGAAGCCAACCCAGGGTGGAGGGGAGGGGAGGTGCATTAAGAAGGAACCCTGCCCCTGCCCAGACCCTGGCTCTGGGATCTTATTCCAGTGCCTAATCCTCACCAGAAAAGTAGGCTCAGCTGGACCTTCTGCAGAAGCTGCTAATTACAAACACTCTAAGCCCATTGATCCAGAGCAGCTCTGATGAAGTAATTATTCACAACAGCACCTAGGAGGGCTGAGGGAGATTAGTGGGAAAGGACCATGGCGCTGGGTCTCCATCGGAGAGGCCTCTCTCTCGGCTTGCTCCCAGAAAGAGCTTGAGTCTGGCCCAACTCTTTAATTACCTTCTGAGGCACTAAAGTTTAAATTAAATCCGGATTGTTTTCATATTAGCCTCTGCAGAGGCCTGAGCCAAGCATCCGTGAGGCTTGCTGGCGTGGGAGGAGGTAGGGGCGGTGGCAGGCGGAGTGGTTTTTTAACTTGAGCTCTTAAACTGGAGATGTTCATGCACTTGAGAGCAGAGCAGACCTGGTTCCATGGCAGAGGTATAAAGGTATCTGGGATGCCTGTGTAAAGTCAGACTTCCACTTGCAGACATCCCCCAGGGGTGTTCACTTGCAGTCGGCCATTAGGGTTGCAGACACAGGGACCCAGTCTCAAGGGCCTATGCCAGTCCCTCTGGTAGCAGCTGTTAGTGCTAGATTTAAATTAAGAACACGCATCCAGTCACCACTTGCATTTTTTTACACCGCTTTTGTGGCGTTTTCTACACCTCTGTGCTTGTCTTTTTGGAAGTCTGGCCTTCTGGAGTAGCTATCGGTCATCCAGTTGCCACACTCAGGAACAACCAGGGACCATGTTAGGATATGTGTTAAGCTGCTGGAGGTAGTTTTGAATTTTATAAAGTCGTCTTTGACAAGACTGCGCCGTACTTCATAGCTTCCTCATCTGTTCCTCACTGGGTCTTGGTGCCTTCTGTGGGAGCATACAGGGGGCAGGAGGGCCATAGGAGCCCAGGGGCCAACAGCCAGGCCAGAGATGGCGATTTAGGACAGGAATCATGGCTGCCTCTTCCTGGTAGCTGCTTCCCCAACAGTAACCACTGCACATGGTAATACTGATAGATCAGCCGTTTCCCTCCCTCCTTGTTGCCATAGGCTCCTTGGCACGGAATGGCCTTGTTTCCAGTTTTGGACCACAGCACGCCCATCTCTCACTGACATCTGAGTCACCTGAGCCACACCTCCTGTTGAAAGCCTTCAGTTCCAGCACATGCCACACCCATTAGTGCTCAGTGCCTCTTGCCTCAGGTGGGGAGTCAAGAAGGTGTCATTGCATCAGCTTTCTGGGTTGCTTAGCATCTGCAGAGGCAGCCCAGCCCATTGCAGTTTGGTCATATTTTGCAAACAGGCAGAAACCCACCGGGAGAATGCCACATTACCTAGGCCCTTCCATGCCGGCGTGCTGCAGTTCCTGGGGGAGTGCACTGTCTTTCCAGACGTTGTAGAATAATGTGCAACGATACTATTCTTTTCCCTAATGAAGCCCCAGTGGCTGTGCATGTGACACGAGGCAGGCTGTTCTGCAGTCCTCCCAAATGGCCACTATGCTCACACCAAAGCTAATGAAGGCGAGAACCCTGCTCGCTGCCTCTTCCATCCTGAACTGCTGGGCCAGCTGCCTTCTGTATCACTGGAGCACCTTCCATTACAGATGAAGGCCTGACGGAGTTTATTAATTGCACTCATTAGTGCTGGCTACCCACAAGCCTAGTCTATCCAAGGAGGCAGCTTCTTCCAACCGTCCCTGCATAGATTCCACTCTGCAAGATAGCTGCTCGGCTTCAGACCCCAGTCCTATCACTTAGGGTAGCATCTGACCTGGGACTTTGTAACCAAGATGCTCGATTGATCATTCATGTTTTCTTCCCATAAATACATCTCGAACAATTGCTGTGTACCACCTATGTAAAGCTAGGAATGCGGGTAGGGGGCTGTCAGAAGACTGATCACCCCTCACACAGCGTATCCAACTGGGAGAAGGCAGGCAGACATTGAAACCCCAGCCTCTTGGTTTTCTATTGGCACAGCTATAAAGCAAATGAGGGAAATGTTATTCTTTATATCATTGGTATCTCCTTGGGCTAAAAATATAAAGCACAAGAGTAAAATCCCAACCTATCATATAGACAGTTGGGATATGAGTCCCCGCTACATGCCAGTCAGTAGCTATGAGCTATGCTTTACTGATATCTTATTCCATGCAATGATGCCGGGAGCTGAGCTTCATTTTGCCAAATCACAGATGGAGAAGCTACAGTTTACAAAAGGCAGCAAGAAGGTTATGAGAGTCCTTCAATAGCCCCATAATGAGAGCATTCTTCAAGCAGGTAATAGGCTGCATTCCATGCCAAGGGCTTCTACTGCTTG
This sequence comes from Mus pahari, assembly GCF_900095145.1. NCBI lineage: Eukaryota > Metazoa > Chordata > Mammalia > Rodentia > Muridae > Mus > Mus pahari. The sequence goes on along the minus strand of NC_034605.1, from coordinate 60,135,969 downwards.
TTTATGCTCTCTAATGGTCAAGGGGGACATGACACTGGGCTGGACATCCTCGGGAAGGAAATCCCCTCAGTATTGAGATGCCAGAGAGACTTGATCAAGGCTACAGGGGTGGGAACATTGAGACAGGAGAGTGGGAGGGACAGCAAGGCCAGAGCACGGAGACCATGGATTGATCCTGCAAGTCACTTAAACCACAAATTTAGGCTCAGCCAACAGAGCCAACAGGAGTCCCTGAAGTGGCCAGACAGGAAAGTGGCTTGACTCAGGGTCTGATTCAGAATGACCTGAGGTGGCTTCTGGACTGTGAGGTGGTAGAGAATAAGATGGGGGGACTACCTGCTAAGGTGACCCTAGTGAGGAGCAAACAGTGGCTGGTGGCATGGACCAGAAAAGGCAGTGTAGACAAACATACTGTGGCCAACGGCTTGGGAAGGTGAGGAACACAGGGAAATCCAGGGCGACTTCCAAATGTCTGCTCTGAGGGGAAGTATCTGAAGGTATTGCTTTCTGCCTCCTGGACATGGCACTGTTGGCCTGTGGAGTGGGGGTGCAGTCAGTGGGTCTCAGGGATTCTGCCAACCCCCTCGCCCTGTTGGAGCTGAGTCCTGTAATTAAGATTTGAAGTGACCTGAGGAATGATGAAGGCACACAGGGAAACAGGACTGCAGCTGAGGACTCTGAGCTGAGACCTCTTGGGGGAGGAGAGCAACAGGAAGTAAGCAAAAGCCCAGGGAGGAAGGAGGAGGGAGGAAGGAGGAGGGAGGAAGCAGAACTAAATATGGCGGACCTCGGTGAGGCTCACACTCTCTGGGAGAGAATGTAGCAAAACAGACCAAAGTCCTGGTTGTCAAGGTTTAGACAGGAGATGCTATGATCCCGGGATGCTCTGTAGACTGAGTACTTGATTCCCCTCCCCCAACAGGAGGGGTTGGGGTGGGAGCAGAACTCCTCGGTCCTCTGGGACAAGAACTGACCCACTTCCTGGCAGAGTACAGGAACAACAGGTGGGTGTGGTCTGCAGTTTCATTCTCGAAAAGTTACTTTTCCCTAGGAAGTATCCCCTGGCTTCCCAGTTCCTAAAATGTCATTTCCAGTTAGTCCCACCATCTGGGATAGTGACAGACACCTTAAGAGGCATCCAGTCTGTGCTGTGGCTAGTGTCAAACCCGAACAAATAGCTCTTTGCAGGGCCCCATTCTTTATTACTCCTGCAGACCATATCATCCTCCCTGCAGACTCTGCTTGGCTTTCTCCTCACAAAGTCCACTCAGTTGAAGATGCCACGAATGAGCTGGGCTCAGTAATTGAGTGGCCTCTATCTGTTTCTGTTCTCCAGTCTCAACCCCAGCCACACCATGGCTCCCTGCTTCCTGACTTCTTGTTGAGTGACACCTTTACTCTCTCAAGATCGAACTGCCCGATTCCTCCAGCTGTCCCTGGCCTCAGTGCTCTGGGAAGCCCGTGGAAATCCAGCAGCAGCAGGCCTGTGAATATACAGCTTGCCTGCCTGTCTCGGGATTTACTTAAACGTGGCTGACTAATTTATCTTGCAGTGCGATTTCCTGGCAAGTTGACTTGCCAGTTTTCTCTGCTCGGTGAACGTTCTAAAGAGATGGTGTGCATTGGAAAGGAAATGGGTACTCTTAATTTCCCATTTCTAAATGTGAGACCTGACTAGAGAGTCCATATCCTCTTGTTGGATGATCACACACTATGGCTTAGAGCTGAGCAGGGTCAGAAAGGCACAGGCTTGGTCCCCAGAGGCTCAGAGTTTGGGTCTGTGTGAGCATGCGCCTGGAGTCGGCCTTGGTACCTGGGCAAAAGCAAGAATCTCTGCCTTCAGCAACAGCTGCTTTGCGTCCTGTTGTGAGCAAAGGTTAGCAGAGGTGTGGAGAGGTGGGCTTGTGGGAGCTTGTTATCTTGCTTCTCAACCACTTTAAAAGGCCGAAGGGAAGGAGAAAAGACAGGCAAGTAGGTAGCCAGTTATCTTGGTGAGTCCTTTGTAACGTTAGAGATGGATTGGAGAATGAGATTCACCTTTACCCAGTTCTAACCAGGGCGGCAGCCTGCTCTGGTGGAAAGATCTGGAACCCGTTCTACCCATGCAAGGGTGATGAGCAACTTGGAACAATACTTATACCTGAGGAATTAGTTTGTACATTTATTTTAATATTAATTCATTTATGTAGAATTACTCAAGTATCCACTTATACATGTTTCTAGGTTGCCAGAGCCAGTTCTGATTATTTGCATTAGACTACTTTTTTTTTTTTAAGTGGCAGCACTTGCTTGTACTAAGCCTACCTCTAAATAATCTATGTAGAATAATAGCTATGGAATAATTATGGAAAGAACTAAAATCTGGCACATTCTTCAAATGAGTGTTGATCCTGTAACTCATTAAGAGTGTGAAACACACTGTCAGGTTTGTCATGAACTTGTTATCCTGGGTCCACAAAGAAACAGGTCCCAGGAAATTTAGGGGTAGGTCTATGGCAGGTGATAAAGCTGAGATTCGCTGGAGTACTCCCTGGTAGCACGGCTGTCGGGCGGGGCTGGGTGCCACGGTGATTCAGTCAAGGGCTGTGCTTCCTGGAGGCCGCAGTGGACTTGGGATGACACATTGTCTCTATCATTGGCTTCTGAGACTTCCAGGGGAGAGCACAGAGCCTCGAAGTCTCCTGAGCTTGCAGTTGGGCCCTCTCAACACCGTGAGAGAATGATTCAACTCTGCATTGAAATGGCAAGGGGCTCAACTTCTTGGGTTGCTTGCTTCCCTCCAGCTTGAGGATTTGAAAGGGTTAACAAGGTCGGCTCCTGGCTCCCTCTTGGCTGCATGGCTTTTAAATTTGTCTCTACTTGCTGGAGGACACAAAACATTGATTCATCTTCAGTGTCCTTCCCGTGTCCCTTGGACCCCTTGCCAAGATGTTCTCATTCAGAATGAAGGCAGGGCCTGGAGGAATGGCGGAGAGCAGTAGACAGTCCACTCCAGCCTCCCCATCATTCCCTCCTCTTGGATTTCCCATCTCAAGTCACAAGCTCTACACACTATCCGACAGTTTGCCCCCACTTCCTTACCTGTTTTCCCTCCATCAGCCAGGGGCCTGTCTCCCCCATCCCCCCCCCCCCGAAACAATGAAACAGGGCCTGCCAAGGTGATAAGGGCTCTGCCATGGTGAAGACATTCGCCTGTCAATAGTGGACATCTGGAGTCAGTATGTAGGAAGACTAACAAATGGGGCCAAATTCACAAGTCCACTTTATCCTCATACAAAATGGGGAATCTGCTGCTGCAGGGCTCTGTGGTGCCCCAGGCATTCTCTCCCTGGGAACCTGAGCTGGCTAATCTCTTAGTGTTGAGTACAGTGGAGATGTCACGGTCTCTGGCAAAACTGCAATAACAAGTTTTATGTGCTTAGCAGAGGGATGTCAGTCAGACTTTGAGGATGCTGTACAAACTTAAGGTGTCGGCAGCCTGCTTTATCTGAGACAGTCCAGGTCTGAGCAGCCTGTCTATCCTAGAAACCCAAGCGCTCTCCTTATCCTATGTTTGGCTTGTGACGGGAGCACCCTTGGGGTGTTTTCAGAGTGTCTGGGTAGGAAGGATAGCCTTGACAGCAGCTCGGCCAATGACCTCGTACACTGGACGGAAAGCCCGGATGCTCACCATCTGTCTGCTCTGTTCCCCACAGCCTGCACGGACAAGGAGCTGAGGAACCTCGCCTCCAGGCTGAAGGACTGGTTCGGGGCTCTTCACGAGGACGCCAATCGAGTCACCAAGCCTACCAGCTCTGACCCAGCCCAAAGCAGTAAGACCACTCTATTCTCGCTCTTTCACTATAAATAGCACTTCTCAAGCGCCATGGGCTTAGCCACAGCACATTTTGGCTAAAGAATAAGATTTAAAAATATATACCAGTTTTAGAATCAAGAGAAATATGACTTTTGGGAAAACATGATTTCAAAGAGATCATGTTTTTATATAGACATTTTAAAAAACATATAGAAAAAAGTCGTGTGTATATAAATATATACACACATATATAATACTACCCATTTAGCAACTTAAGCATTCTATATACCTTGAGGTAATTTTTCTTGCTGTATATGGAAAATGTAAGTATGTGCGGAAGTCTGCATACTTTATAAGCCGATATACCATTCAGAAAATTAAACATCTAGAAATATCATTATGCTTTAATGTTATTGAGTGGGGTCTCTAGCAGGATCCTAATCACTGCTATAACAACTTAAGAAGCCTTTAATTGGGACATTTGGGTTGTTTCTAATAGAAGCAACAGTGTAGCAAATATCTCCAATAATGTGCTTTTGGGCTTACTGGGTATTCCCCAGAAACCACAAGGCGGGTGCCCCTTCCCCTCCTTTCCCACTAACACTCAAGCTCCTGAAGGACCCCAGGCTCCGGGATGAGCACAGATCGTACGTGCACACTCTTCCTCTCCATGCGTCGGACTCTGAGGTAGTTGTGCTGACTGGTACAGTAGAGATCACCGATCCACCAATCCTTCAAATACAGGCAGCTCAGCGGTGCGTGCATTTGAGAAAGCGTACCACCTCCTACCCTACAAATCGTTTGGATAGAACTGTGAAAGCAATGCTCTTGGCTTGAGGGTGGGAGATGAGAAGTTGCAAAGTCAACTCGGTCTCTCAGCTAGATCCATGGTGGACCATGGATCACCAGCCCAGCATGGTGGTGCATGTGTTTCGCCGTATATGCGTGGGAAGCTGAAGCAGGGGGATCCTCTAAAAATAGGATCCTGACTGGCCTGAGCTACATGGATAGATGCTGTCTCAAAAACAAAAATAATGGTCTTGCCTATTGGTAATTCTTTGATACGCATGGTGTTCTGGAGAGGTCTGTGAAGAGTACTGATGCGTACTGTAACAGCTTCAGTCTTTCGCCTTAATGGCAAGATGGCGCTTGTTTCTCAGACCGTGCTTTACAGGTGGTAGCTCCTGGAAGTTGTCTCTGTAGGATGGTAAGGTAAGATTTGGTTTATTTGGTTGGTTAGTTTGGTTTTTTCCTGCCAGAGGTTCCTTGGGAGTCAGTCTATGGGCACTAATTTCCATCTAGAAAAACTTGTCAGGGAGCCACCCAACCCTGGACTTTTGGAACAAATTCTCCATGGGAAGAGAAGTCCTTGGAGCCTCCAGGGAGTCCCCTGAGAGCCTTCTCTGGAGACAGGGAATGACAGTTTGATGTCCTGAAGCCACTGGGGCAGGAGAGGTGAAGAACAAGGGTGTTGTATTCCCTGAGGTCAGAGAAAAGAGCAACACGCTTGTTGGTCCTTAAGGGGTGGCCCCAGAGCCTTGCTCCAGACCCCATCCTCTGCCCCTTACAGTCGCAGATACTGGGTGCCCATGCCCCTTTCAGAAACTGGGAATGAGGTAGAGCAGGCTTGACCTTTTGACTAAGCCACACAGCTTGGCACTTCTTCCGGTTGATGACCATGACAGTCACTAAAGAAGGACTCATGTCATACATACCCCATGGTCTCATCTGGAAAAAGAAATTAAAAGATGTTACCCTTTTGATAGCAAATTAATAAATTGAAATATGCAAAGGTTTATTTGAAAGGGTAAACTTAAAGCTAGTAGAAAATGCCTATAGCTAGGAAACAATTGCTTTTACTGATACAATATACCAATAGTGCAGAGGTCATTAAAGAAACAGGGAGGTCTCCCAGAGCATCTACAGTATGCGGGAGCCCAGCGTCTCCTACGAGCTCACAGGAAGTTGCTTCAATCTTTGTGTAGAATTTTGTACGGATTTACCATGAAGATGTTGATTCACTATATCTGGCTCACTAAACAAAGGTTTTCAAGATGCACACAGAAGTGTAGGAGACTCTAGAGTGTGTAGTCTGTCTCATCAGGACCCTATCTATGCAGACCCTGTATCCCAGATGTGGCACCCTAAGCCAACTGGATGCTTTCAGGGCAGATGTGTCAAAGAAGGCAGAAAGGTACCCGGGAGAGACAGTGTGGAGACAGTGGATCCCGACAGGGCTGACTGTTTCTAGCCTCATTCTGAATCATATCATCTTGCTATTTTTTTCATCTACAAGTCAGAGATGATGATGACATGTCACATGCCTGCCACTAGGGTAGAGTGAGATACTTAAATGTATAGTGCTTAGAAACACTTTTATCTGTAGAATCCTAGGAGAATGAAGTTAGTCCTAGCGACGCATTTTACAGGAGAAGCTAAGATTTTTGTCATCCCTTAGCTCGGAGAGAAAGATTGGCTTGAGGTTTGTCCACAAGGCTAGAGAGTCCTGAGGGTGGGGCTAAATGTGAGCACTCCTCCCTCGTGGGAACAAAGACTTCCCCTCCTCTGGGGAAATAAGCAAGCAGTGGTTGTCTGAGGTGGTTTGGATTCCGTCTCCTGTGGCTCCTTGGGGGATTGAGGAAAGAAGGGAGGGATAGAGGAAGGACCTGGGATCTCCTCCCTCTAGCCTCACCGTGGGCCAAAGGGTCCTCTGGGATAGAATGGAGCCTTGAGTCTCATTCACTTGCTTTGGGCTCTTCCCCACCCCCACACCACTCCTTTCTCCAACATTTTGTTTTGCTTTTTTTTTTTTTAGTCCCTCCTAAAATGATAAGCCTCAGTTTCAGTATTGTGCATCTTATGTTTCCGCATGTTCCCGGTTTACCTTTCAGTTCTACAAGCAGGTTACAAGACAGTGGTACTAATATTTATACCACAGAGGTGATATCCTAAGGAATGATTTCTCTTCTGAAGATCTTTCTCTCAGAGTTGGCTCTTTAGGACGTTTGTATGTCTCATATATAAAGGGCACACATTGAGGGTGAGTCTGGTGCTGCTATGCCTTCAAATGCTAAATTCTGTGTTCTGACATTTTATTGCCCCCAAGACAAGCAAATTCCCATGAATGCCAGCCTTTGTTGTGCAAACCTTGCTCCCCTATGTAAAACTATTGGTTAAATAAAAATGGCTACAGCCAGTTACTAGGGAAAATAGAGAGAGGTGGAGGTTGAGCTACCAGGCTGGGTGCTGCAGGTAGGGACCATGGGGTGGGGGGAGAGGAAGAAAAGAAGAAGAAGAGGAGGAGGAGGAAACAGAAGGTCTCCATTAGTCATGATGAACCAGCAGCACATGCCCAAGTGAAATGCCTCCCCAGGACACCAGACTGCTGGAGCAGAAATGACCCAGGAAGATTCAAGCAGCAAGTATTTGGGGAGCACAATTGGGGAAGTAGCCAGTCTAGGTTTAGAGAATAATTAGATTAAGGGACATCTGCAGTAATTGCACAGAGCCTAATAAAGAAGTCATAGTTTGAGTCTCATTCATTTGAAGCTGGCCAGGGATAAGCATAATTCATATTACTTTATAGAAACAGCCTGAAAGGGAGGACAGTTGGGTGCACCCTGACCCCCTCTGGGGCACCAAGTTAGGTAGTGGCAGGGTATGCACCATGCCTGGCAGGCTGAGTTGTCTCTTTCTCTCACAGGGTTTGACACCAGCATCTTACCCATTTGCAAGGACTCCTTGGGTTGGATGTTCAACAAGTTAGACATGAACTATGACCTGTTGCTGGACCACTCAGAGATCAATGCCATCTACCTAGACAAATATGAGCCCTGTATCAAGCCTCTATTCAACTCGTGTGACTCCTTCAAGGATGGCAAACTCTCCAATAACGAGTGGTGTTACTGCTTCCAGAAGCCAGGAGGTAAGGTGGACTGGCTTCAAAAGCCAGGCAGCCATGGGCAGGGAGGACATGAGGGATCTTTGCACAGAGAGACACAGCCATCAATCAATGAGAGTCTCAATATGAAAAGTACTGTACACGTGTAAGAGGATCCTATTTCCCATTTCCCGTGAATTCTTCTTATGTTTTGCTTATAAACAAATGACAGATCATGAAATACATAGGATCTAAGGAATATAGGAAGAAAGGATCGCAGAGTGACTCCTGTCACCCAAAGTCAGGAAAGGGAGCCAGCCTGCCCCAGCATTCCATCCAGAGGCCCTGTTCTGCCTTCCTGTGGGTGGGTCACCTTTCCTGTCTGGTTTTTACTTCTGTCCCTGCTCCCTAGGGGGTGTGCCCAGTGGAGCAGAAATCTGTCTGTCTGTCTACTAATAGCATTCAAATTGCACAATATTTATGCATGTGCACAGAGATGCCAGGACACCTATCAAAAATGTAGACACTGCTAAGGACACTCAGGGAAGAGTAATTTCACGTGCACACTCACAGGGTTGTCAGATATAGCCCCAGAGGCAGAGGATGCATCTCAACATTTCAGCACAGTTGCCAATCTGCCCTCCAAAAGAAGTTACATATAGATATTTTTGGTGAGAGAGAAAAAAAATTCAGAATGTTTTTTCTTTGTGTTAGTATCAAACCTAGTCACTGTTGCCAAACTGGGACAAAGCGATGCTACACTCCCCACTGGCTCCACTCTTTTTGTAATGAATGGATCTGAGGAACTTGGCTCGCCTCTGGAACACCCTTAGGTTTCCTTGAAATGATTTTCTGTTGCTTTTTATTTTTTGTACATTTTTCTCTATTGAAACTCTGTTTTATCTTCTGCAGGAAAACGTATATCTATGGACTTAGAACTTTGCTAGTGACGAGTGTTGCAAATATTTTCCCCCAAGCTTTGTGCATTTTCTTGTTTGGGAAAAATTTTAACTTTTGACATAGTCGCATGTCTTCATTTTCTTGTTCTATGTCTTGTTAAGTCATAAAGCTCCCAGTAGGCTTGAATCTAGTCAGGCAACTCTCTCATGTTTTTGCTAACATTGGTAGTCTTGTATTTGTTCAAATTTGCACAGCCAGGGGTTGGAGACCAGGTTGAGAAAACCCAGGCATTTTTACAGCATGCAGCTGAGGCCATATATAGCCTGGGAGGCCTTGGCTCCTGCTTCAAGCCTGGAGATACAACCTAGTTGCCTTTCTGCCATTTTTTGACAAATCTTTCTTCAATAGCATGTGTGTGTGTGTAAATATATATATACATACACACGTGTGTGTGTATAATCATATATATGTATACATATATATATATGTATATATACACACACACACACAAAGTTTACATATAAAATCAATATGTATGTGTCTTTGATTTATTCCGGAACACTCAGTCCCACTTACCTAACTATCCATAAATCAATTCTATCCAATTTAAATCACAGTTTAAAAAAAAAAAACAATTTAAATCACAGTTGATTGACCCTGAGTCTTGGTATATTGTAGGTCTCTCCTCTCTTGCTGTTAATTTTTATTTCTGAAAGTTCTAGTTAGTCATGTTTTTCTTTTCTCCTGAACTTTAGAGTGCATTTGACCATCTATTAAAAATTCCCCTCAGCTACATAATACAGAATCCTTTTATCTTAGAGGCTTCTCGCAGCTAGTGAACTTAGACTTCTCAGTTTTGTTCCCACCGTGGTTCCCCTTGGCACTACCACAAGGCACGCACACTTTCCCTTCTCCCCACAGAGCTCCCCCCTTCCCGCTATCCTGCTTGTCTCGATGTTTTCCGGTGTGAACTGTATCATGTGCAAACGGAGATAACGTTCCCTTAAATATTAAAATATAATTGTGTTGTTTCTCCTTCACTTTATTCTGCTCCCTAACTATGCTAGCTCATACAAATTGGAGCTAAGTAACAACAGGCTCTTCTTCCTGGGGTGTGTCCCGAAATGACGAGGCATCCCCAATTAGCTCAGAGAAAGGTTATCTCTCATTCTGTGCCTTTCTCTCACATCCATTTCATCTCCATGGTGTTACTTCACATAGTTTGATCTGCTGCTTTGTTTCATAAAGAAGCTTCGAGATGATGGAATGTCACACTTAGAACTGTAGGTTGGTGTTAAGGACATTCAAGTCTCAGTTGGCGATGCTGTTTGGGGAGGCTGTAGAACCTTTGCAAGTCAGACCCTTTTGCCTCTCGCGGCATCCTGTATGTAGAGGCAACAAGAAACATCAAGCATCTTTTGTTCCCAAGGGACTCCAGCCTCCAATAACTGTAAGTCAAAACAGACCCATTTTTCCTACAGTTGCCTTGGTGGAAACACCATGGCCAGAAGCAACAGAAAATTCAAGGGCCTTGATTTCCTAGAAGCCACTGAGCCCTGCTCGGTGTGTGCCCCATCACAGGGTTGTGCCGTGTCATACACTCCTTTGAACACTAGAATTAGATTCTTCAGGAAGTTTCTCTTCTTTGGCGTTTATCTTGAGAACTTTTCTATCGGGTCAGTCTTTCTCTCAGCTACAGCATAGTTGTGTCCTGTGAGATCCGTGGCTCTGGAGGTAACTTTCCTCTCTGAAATTGTTTCTCTCTGTCACAGCCACTCTGAGCCTCCCCCTCACTCCCTGACCCCTGTTTTCCTGTGGTCCACTTTTTTATTAGAATCCTTGACCTCTCAGAGAAACCTCGCCCATGTTGTCATCTGCTCAGCAGCAAATGTTTTCCAGGATGAATTTCTCATTTTAAAAATGACCACCAAAAAAATTGTATGTCTTGTTCTTGTCTGCATTTCAGTTGATTTCCATCAGTTTAAGTTTTTCTTTCTTTAAACAAGTAGATTTTTAAAGAAAGTATTGTAAAGTTAGCGCCCCCCCCTGCACTGACACAGTGGGGTCTTCCTTCTGTATATTGCCTGTGTTCCGTCATGGATGAGATTTTTCCATTACAAACTAGTGATAATGTCAGCACCTATTTTTACAGTGGTTATAAGAGTTTTAAAAAGCTCTAGAACATTCTAACAGTTCGGTAAAACATAGCTATTAGTCATAGTAAGTGCCGCCTTTCCTACTCACAGTGGGGTTTGTTTAGATCTTTCTCCTTCCCCTTAACTTTAGTAAGGAGCCAATCTCCCTCACCTGGCGGTAGTAATGCCAGGTGGTGCTGTAAAACCCATATGGTAGTAGGCAGAATAGTAGCTGTAGAGAGAGATGTTAGGAGTACAGAGGCATGGGACCCCTTACCCAGGCCACAAAGACCCTGAACCAATGGCAGGACCTGCCAGAGACATAAGGCTGAGAAAGGCACATAATGGGCAAACCCAAAAATACTAGTGAGGCCACCTGTCATTTTGCCTAGTGGTAAATTCTTCCCTTGGGAGACCACACAAGTCTGCGCTCTGCCATCCACCATGCTTAGCCATGTGTGTCCTTCACAGCAGTTTCTTGGAGGTTGTTCATACAACATGCATTTCACACTTGAGGACTCAGTGGCTGACAGCAGGGAACAGATACTGGGGGGTCCCCCTGGTCTTCAGGAGGCAGAGAAAGAACCTCGGTGTGTCTCACCCTGGATGCCTTTGTTCCTTGCCTTCCCAGTGGGTCTCACATCCACACAGGTGTGCCTGAGCACTTCTAACCCACCCCACCCCTGTCTCTCCCAAGACAGGAGCAGGTAGCAGATGAAGCATAGTTGGCCCTGGCTGGCTGGTCTGCATATCAGAGTTCCTAACCTCTAGTAAGCCTGAGCCTCAGTTTTCAGCTCCCAGAAGCCTTTGCTGGTGCTTCCCTTGCTGAGAAAATGAAAAAGTCTATGAGCTGATCACCTGGTTGTTTCTTGGTCTAGTATAGGGAGGAGGTGTCCTACATTATGTAAGTAGCCTCCATGAGCCATTACAAGTGCCTTGTGATATGGAGCTCTTCTTAAAATTAGTAACACTAATGGCCTGAGTTTGTTTTGTAGCACAGTCAACAACATATGGAGCAATTCCACACCCAGGTGTGTCCTAGCCCACATTTTGCATCAAGAGCGGAGTCAATCATTAGAGATTATATTCCGTACCATCTGGAAACCGACATTCATAAATTATTTTTCTAGGTCTCCCTTGCCAGAATGAAATGAACAGAATTCAGAAGCTAAGCAAGGGGAAAAGCCTACTGGGTGAGTACAATTCCTTGCCACTCATTAGAGCCACTAATTAAATCCATCCCCATCTCTTGTAACATTCAGCTCTACAGTGTTTATCCAATTAGGGGCAGGGGAAGACTTGCTTCAGTTTCCACCAGCCTGAGCACTTGTGACCAGCTGGTATGCAGACGATGCCCTCTACCAGCAAGCAAAGTCAGAGATTGGGCCAGAGTCTCGAAGGCAGCCCTGGCCCCGTTCAGTGTTTACCTCTCGGCTGCTCCACTGCTCTGATTCTCGATATACTAACTCTTGGATTTCTCTCTGTCATATAAAGTCATGGAATGGAGCACATGAGCAACTTTTCCAGTTCTCAAAATGCAAGGCTTGTAAGTTAGGATACTTCTTCTCTTCCCCAAGGCTAGTTATTCATTTAAGGAACAAGACAAGCTGTGACCCCCACCAGAATGTATCAGATAGGGTCAAAGGGCATTTACCTCTCTGGATGGAAGATGCCAGCCTATTTAGTGGCTGCTGCTTTCTCCTCTGGGTTTAAGGTAGAAGTAGGTCAGTTGCAGGGGGACAAGCTCCTTTTTGGTCCTCCTAGCTCAGGGATGGGCGGCAGTGGGTGGGGCTGGTGGACATCACTGGCATACTGGCAAATCTCATTTGATGAAAAGCGAACCTGTTTTCTTTCCCTGTTAAAAGAAGCAGACAGCTGCAGCCTAGTCGTTCAGACTTTCTCCTTAAGTGTTCAGAGGCAGGTGCGTTCCCCAAGCAGTGCACTGTTTCAGAAGTTAATCTATCTTTAAGGAGATGGGCACATTTCCCCCCCCCCAAACATTGCCAAATGCAAACATTCTATGAATGCTGGCAACTTGTCTTCCAAATGTTGGGGTCCCCTCATAGTCCATACCCCTCCTTCTGCCTTTGAGAATGACTTATTTTCCATGGCTTGCCTCATACTTTTGATTTTTGTGAGAACTTGAAAGCTGTGCTTTTGAACTCTTGCCTTCTTGGTTTGTTGGTGTAGAATGTATCTTTCTGGTTGGCACAGCATCTGGTTCTCCCCTCCATCTGTTTTGTTTAACTGCTGGACTTTCGGTGGCTATCTACAAGATGCTACATGGGGCAGTGTTTTGGGGTTTGAGAATATACCCAAGATCTACAAGTAGTTTATGCAATTACAATGCTTTTAAAGGTCCATGGATATGGTGACTGTACCCTTCATTAAAGACACACTTATAGGGTACGCCATGTGACATGTCTTATTTTCATGATCCAGCTACCGCCCACCTTTATCCTAACATAATCTCACCTGTGTCTTATCTCAAATCTCCCACGTTCTGAGCTCACCCCAACCAACTCATGCAAACGCCATCTGTATTGCGTACGGATTATTTCCTGCATGCAGAAAAATCTCCTAATAACAACTGTGTGTATTCAGGGACATTCAGATTCAAATAAATAAAGGAAACAAGCAACAACAAATCATAATCAGTTATAATTACTACCTACTTAGAAAAAGCGGTAATCTTATTAAATTACAGACTTAGTACAACACCTGCTTCTCACCAACCCAAGGGCTCAGCTCAGTCTTAATGGATTCTGTGGTCTATTAGGTACTGTGGTTTCTAACTGCTGCTTTGTGTGTGTGTGTGTGGGGGGAAACCTGCATTTCCCAAGTCTCCACCTCTTCTTCTTTTCCTCCTCCTCCTCCCTGGCAGTCTCTTCACAAAGCTCCCTGCCTTCTCATTGCATGAGCAACTGAAAGAATCTAATCACTATGTCCCTCCATACTCCCTGAAAACTAAGGCTCCTGGGTACTGACTGAGCTCCTAGGGCAGAGGGTGCAGCGCTGGGTACCATCTCTGACACGTATATAAGCTATGCCTTATATAGTCATCCTTAATGTCCACAGCAGTGACTACAGTGTTAGGGTCCTTACCTCACTTGGTAGCTTGGAGTCTGGGCATTGTGAAATAGCCTGGTGCAGCATGCTCAGGGGTAGATTCTGGGGGGCCTGGAGAGATGACTCTGGGCTTAAGAGCACTGGCTACTGTTGTAGAGAAACTGGGTTTAATTTTGAGCACCACCCGCTGCTCACAACTATCTGTAACTTCAGTCCTAGGGGACCCAGCGCCATCTTCTGGACCCCATGGGCACCAGACATGCATGGGGTGTGCTGACATACATGCAAGCAACGCTCATGCATAAAATCAATACAACTAAAGAAAAAACATTTTAATTAGCTCCTATACCCATTGATGTCTAAATTTACTGGTGCAAAGACAACCTGATTCTCCAGTGTTACAGTTGAGTAGGGTATCATTCAGTGAAATAAAAATTAAATTGGGAAACACAGGCCCAAAAGACAACAGAAATGAACATAGTGAGTTGAGAGCCACGGTGGTAGCCAGGCACCTTTGCTTCTGTGATGTTAAGGATGTAGTTTCTAGGGTCTCACAGAGAATTCCCCCAGAGAAGATAAACTCATAGTCATAAATGAAGATTACCTACTGTCAAATGGGAATAAGTCTGACATCAGATTCCCATCAGTAACACTAGTTTAGAAAAAGAAAATACTATTTCTTGAGTGGAGCTAACTTTGGACCTAGAATTATAAACTTATCCCAATATATTCAAGATTTTATTTGACTTCCTTAACATTTCGTTCATATTCTCAAGCCATCTAAGCTAATGTCTATGAGTATATTCCATATGAAATTATGCAAAAGAGACTACATAATACTAAATCTAAATGAACAACAGCTTATATAGAACAGTTTGGCTGGCAGCACTCCAGAGACCGAGGCCTGAAGACCTCTGTGAATTCAGGGTCAGCCTGGTCTAAAGGCCAGCCAGGACTACCCAGTGAGACCCTATTTCAAAATGGAGACTTTTTGATGGAAGGCTAGAATTAAAATTCTAAACTCTTGCAGGCAGTGAAAACAGGAGGCTAGCCTGTGCTACATTTCTGATTTATGCAGTAAAAAGAAAATATGGGTTGACTTTAGCTCTCACTTGGATAAACTGTACTGTGCTGTAGAAATTATCAGGGAATTCTCTAAAATATCAGAAATAAAAGAGTTTTTAAATGTGAAAGAAAGGGAGGAAAGAGACATGGACACCATGACAGACAGGAGCTACAGATGTGATGGTAGGAATACGGACAAGTGGTCCACAGTTACAGCCAGTGCACATGGACAGACTGATATCATCTGAGACAAGAAGTCTTCATTGTAACACAGTATCTTCAAAGCTACACCTAACACATGTGTGTAGAAAGCTGAAACCAGAACATGGGAAATGCCCACTTTGATAACACAATAATATCAGGGAAGCAAATACCCTACCTTGTAAAAAGTAAGACACGCAAGGCTGTCTGTGTACTTAAGCTTTAAGAATGAGCACAATGGACTCGCACTGTTAACACAGCTCAAGTAGTCAGTCTGGAGCTAGAACAGTTGGACAACCTGATTAATCCACATTTATGTTTACATGAAATGCCTGTCTCTCAGGACAGCAGGCAGCCCCACAGATAAAACACATCCCCAACAAACACATCTCAGACTCACCAGCCCAAGAGTAAGGAAAAGAGATGTCAAAGGAGTCAAATAAAATCCTGAGAGCATTTTCAGCGGAATGAAAATCTAAAGGGGCTATTCCACCAATGTCCACAGAAACAAAGAAAAGCCCATAAAAGCATTACCAGAAATAATAAACAAAACTAGAACTGCACCCCAGTACCCCAAGAGCGCAATAACCAGAAGCAATTAAAGAGAGAAAACAAATGAACAGGGATGACCAGCACAGCACAAAGTGTCACTTTCAACAAACGAATGAAACAGCTTGACAGGCCGGGGCCAAACAGTCCTAATGTAAAACCGAGTTGTCCAAGTCCAAACTCAACAGACAGGGAAGGTATTTCTGGCCCTCAAAATGGACTTCAGCACTGAATGAGATGAAGAGAACACTTGATGCTCTTGCAGAGGACCCAGACTCAGTTTGCAGCACCCACATGGCAGCTCACAACTGTCTGTGACACCAGATCCAGGGCATCTGATGTCCCCTTCTGGCCCCAATGAGAATAGTATGCACACAGTGAGTGCATAAACAAACATGCAGCCACAGCACACAAGATAAACACAAATACATTCGTTTAGTTAGTTAGTTAGTTAGTTAGAGAGAGAGAGAGAGAGAGAGAGAGAGAGAGAGAGAGAGAGAGAGAAGAAAATCTAAGTTGACTTTTGATTAAGAACCAGAAAGAAACAATTGTTTCTAATGGGGTTCCAGGTTATGTTACTGGTATAGAACCAAACTGTGAAAAGGGAAAGTAATCTAAAGAAACAGAAACAGAGTAACATTTTATCATTGTGACAGACACCTGAGAGTTCTGCTTATTCTGGCTCACAGTTTTGGGGTGTCAGCCCATAATGAGTGAACCCCATCTCCCACCTTCCAGGTGCTTCTGTCAGCTCAGGTAGGATAACAGAGACAGCCCCAGCATGGCTGCCAGCAGCCCAAGGGTTTGACTTTTCCTTGAGGTTCCTTCACTTAGGTAACGCCAGCCCTCTGATCTCACCACAGAATGGAATCTCGGGACCAGCAGTATGAGCCAAAGCTGGAGTTTCTTAAAAAGAACTTTTAAATATAGGTTTAAGCCTGATGGTCCATCGGGAAAGAGTACACACCTAATAATGTCCTGGGCTTCCCCAAGGAGGGTAGCACTTAGCTGTCTTTACAGCGGCCATAGTGACAGTTTTGGTGGGTTCAGAAGTTACAACTTCAAAAGGTTGTTAGGAATCTAAATGAGGTCCCAAGGTGGCTCCTGAGGTATACCAGAAGGACTCCAGCTGATAAGATAAAACCCTACACCGCAAGCCTTTTCTATGAGAATTTCAAAAAAAAAAAAAAAAAAATATCTGAAAGGGGAGTCACATGGGCTCAGGCCTTAAGCATGGCTCTCTGTTACTTTAAAATTCACACTTGAAAATTTCTGTATAGATGGAGTATTGTTGCTCTGTTGGCAGTCTTTACAGAAAATGTTAATTGTGGTGGAATCTGTTATTCTCAACTGTCACAGGGCTTCAGGCAAGACTCCAGAGACAAGGGCTGCTTTGCCATCCCAAGCTCCCTTAATTGCCCATGTCTTCCTATGCTGCTGTACTTCCAATAACACCAGCCTGGTATGAACCCATACAGGGATTAACCCATTGATTAGGTCATGCCCTCAAAGATACCTCTTAAAGACGGGCTTCACTAATGTCAACCAATCAGGTTGATAATTAAGATTAATGATCGCACTCTACAAGTTTTTATCACATGCTGAGCGCATGCTGCTTGAGCACAGTTATGAATCTCATCAAAGGCCCCAGCTGTATATTTATTTATTCATAAAAATAGATGATGTGAACATCTCCAATACAAAATGTGCAGGGTTTAGATCAGTACCCAGAATATATCTAACTATTCAATAGTATTAACTATTATTAACTGAAAACGGAGCTTAAGAGTCCAGTGTATACCTCCTCTTAAAGGGCAAGATCTCTGTAATGTTAATAAAATAGTAACTGACCAGCCCATTTCCTGCCAGCCCTACAGTAGAGCTTTAGTGGACATGTGAGCCCTCCTCCCTAGCTTGAATGGCATTAACCCCAAGCCCCTATGCTGCTTCTCTGACTTAAGCGGGCTCTCTTTTCCCCCCCACAGGGGCATTCATCCCCCGGTGTAATGAGGAGGGCTACTACAAAGCCACACAGTGCCACGGCAGCACGGGGCAGTGCTGGTGTGTGGATAAATATGGGAACGAGCTGGCCGGCTCCAGGAAACAGGGCACTGTAAGCTGTGGTGAGTAAGGCCTCCAGCACCAGTCCCACAGCACCCCATGTGGCCCAGGGGGCCTCCCTGTGGAGGGGTCACAACAGAATTTCAAGAGCCAGCTCTGGCTGTGGTGGTTGAGTCTGAATTGGAAATAGATGTACTGGAATTTCATGAGCTCATGCAATGCTGATTTTACCAGCAGCAGGTACTCACCGTTACCACGGGGGCAGATGGGTTTTGCATCAGTGGGCTGACCCTGGCACAGCAGGTAGGACTGTAGCTTTCAGACAAGGCTGATGCAACTCGGGTACTCTAGGTCCCTGCACTAGTTTGCTTTCTATTGCTGTGATAAAGACCATATTCAAAAGTAACTTCGGCAGAAAGGACTTATTGGGATGTCAGGGCAGGAACCTGGAGGGGTACTGCCTTCTGACTTGCTCCCCTTGGTTCACTCAGCTTGCTTTCGTATGTAGCTCAGGGGCAGCACCACCCACCATGCACTGTGCCCTCCCACACCAATCTAAGATGATGATCTAAGAGATGTCCCACAGGCTTGACTAACCTGAGGGAGGCATTTTCTCAGTTGAGGTTCCTTTTCCCAGATGTGTCAAGTTGACAGAAAATTAACCAGGACAGGTTTCTGTCAGAGCAGCTCAGGGCGGAGCCTGTGAGATTGCCTGTGAGATTGCTTCAAGCTGAGCTCCCACATGGCAGAAGCAAACTCGGGTTTGCCCTAGAACTTAAGTTACAAGCCCCAGCGTAGGGCCAAGGGAGATAGGAGGAACTAACCCCAGGTCTTTCCTTCCTATGCCAGAAGAGGAGCAGGAAACCTCCGGGGACTTCGGCAGTGGAGGCTCCGTGGTCCTGCTGGATGACCTAGAGGACGAGCGGGAGCTGGGACCAAAGGACAAAGAGGGGAAGCTGAGGGTGCGCACCCGGGCCGTGCGGGAAGATGATGAGGATGGAGATGACGACAAAGAAGATGAGGTCGGGTACATATGGTAGTGCCCACGAGGAAGAGGACACGCTTTTGGCACAGATCTGCAAGTCGTTTCCTTTGCCTGCATTTGTATCTAGGACTCCGAGGCACCGGGGTCTCTTCTCCACTGTTGATCTCTATATGGGGCCTGAGGTTTGGAAGACCCACTTTCCAGAGCATCTGAATTTGCATATGGTTGTGTGGGAGAAAGGATGTCATTTTGGTTCCTTGTTTTCGTTTTCATTGGATGAGAGGTCAGGCTGGCTTAATTAAAGCCTCCTTCTCTCCCTGTGAGGTTTTTGCAACTAGCATGTGATTTGCGTGGAATCCAACAGTGCGGGGAGCCCCGCCCTCTCGAGCGTCAAAGACCCTCTCTGATTACCCACATCGGTGGTTCTTACAGCATGGTTCCCAGCGTCTTATGATGTCTACGTGCTTTTCTCGTGTCCTGTAGATGTTGTGGAAAACATACCAGGCTGTCCCTTTTCCCTGTCTCTACCACCTCTGGTGTTGATTATTAAAAATTAATTTTCATGTCACTGTATCCGACTTCCTACAAGCAACAGCCTTAATTCAGTCCAAGTCCCTTTGGAGAGTTCATTTTCTTTCTTAAAAATTAAGATCTCGATGTCCCCCACCACCACCCATGCACAGATAGGTGACTGTGCTTGCATGACTTGCATACACACACCTTTCAGTCTGGTTGTATACCAAAAACACTTTAGATAAGCAATGGCTTTTAGTCAGCTGCTCCAGACCCAGAACACAAACCTGGGTATGAAATTCCTCTTGGAGTCCAGTTTGCACTAACTCTTGGTGTGTGTAGCCTGCATCCACACACCAAGGGGAGGCTCCTCCTTGCAGTCTCAGAGCGACTGGAAGCCTTTTTGATTTGGATGAACCTCCGTTTGCCTAAATTGTTTTACCCACAGAAGCCATGCAATTCCCACGTGGGCAGCTTCACAAGCCATTTCTTCACTTCAGCTCAAAGCTCCCCTCAGGATACAGTGTATCCACCTGTGGCAGCTTCCTTCCCTATCCACCCAAGGGCTTTTTCCTACGTGTTCCTCACTGAGCCCCTGTTCCCCAAGAAGACAGCATCATTATAATGCTTAGAAGAAAATTTAGGGTTCTTCAGTGTCTCCTTTGGCCCCCTTTCTATCCACAAATCATGACCCAGGGTATAGAGGCTTTAAAGGTTTCTCGTGTTCCCCCATTATTTATTAGGGACCCCCAGTGGAAGCCCAGAAAGAGATTCCTAGTAGCACAAGAGGCTAGTCGGCTCGTCAGCAGCCATCTCCCTGACACACGCTGACGTTAGTTGACACATGGCTGAAGCAGTTTTACTGTTTGTTCTGAGAGCTCGTTATTGGCGTCTGGTTTCAGTAGTGATATCATCTCAATACTTTTCAGATTTCTTTCACACAAGTACCAAAGAGCAATCTTCAATGCGGCCCCGTTCAGCTCAGGGCCAGTCCCTGAGCTCTGCCTGCCCTAACCAGCCACAGCCTGCCAGACACACTCTTCATGGTCCTTGCCTTCCCCCGTGGTGAGTTTTAGCCAGTCCACAAGACAGATCCATCAACTCAGGCAAGAAAAGGTATTTGGTTAAATCGAGATCAGGGAGGCAGAACCAGCCTCCCACCCCAAACTGGCTTTCTGTATTTAGGAAGCCACTTACAATTCGAATTCTCTTTCTTGAACAGGACAGGCAAAGTGACATCAGCCCTCTTGGGAAATGAATAGAGGCAGTGGCCTTTACCCCTGGCCTGGGATATACACACACAGAGCCAGGGTGCTGAGATTCTGTGTGCTTCCTCCTTATGGAGATGTGAACCTGCTTTGGGATCTCAGCGCCATCCTCCCGCCCTGCCCCCTAGTTTGTTTGGTTTTTTTTTTCTTCCCATTCTCAAAATGGATCATAATTTAGAAAACAGGTGCTTAATCACAGCTAAATTATAATAGACTACATTAAAAAGACATATTAGAAATCTCAGTTTAGGCCATCCATATAAGCCATTGTTGGTATTTCCTATGAGCTTGGGGGAAAAAAAAAAAAACATGCACAAGAGAACAAATTAACAATCGGCAAATTGATTTCTCTCTGAGAAACTTCTAGGAACCCAATGAGCCACTTACTTTGTCTAATTATCTTGTGACAAGTGTCACATTAAGATGACACTTAGAAGTCCTCAACATTATCTTAATGGCGAGGAAGAGTACTCGGGAGGCAAGTCCCAGGAAGGTAATGAGATGTCATTTCCAGAGACACTCCAAGAAGATATTTTGATTCATTAAAATATTAAATCAAAAGCCCTCCTATGTCTGGAGCCCACACCAGCAAGGCAGTCCAGTGCTGCTTCTCATGGCCCGCTTTGGGTTTTAAAGATGGCTATTTATAGTGGTACCTTGAAGTTAGACTTTTGCTCTGTTCTGAGAAACAGTACTTCCGCTGGTCTCTTTCTGGAAGGACCCTTTCACTCTAATCATCAGGTAAGCGTATGAGGCTTTTTAAGCATATGCAGCTGTGATGACGAAGCACTTGTTTAGGCAGGCACTGAACTGAGTCCTTAGTTTTAGAAAACTTTCAGTTGATTCTGTTACTCTAATTCTACAAACGGTTATTTACTATCATTACTGTGACATCCAGTTTAAACCCTAGAATTCTCTTCCACCGAGGTTCATTGTCTGCCATATGACTGTGTTTCTACAGATATTCTCAGCATGAGGATGGCTTCACATGGCTTTCTCTCAGTACCTCCCTTTATGCCCACGACCCTATGTATACAGGAAATGACTTGTCTGTCCAGGTCTACCCTCTGCTTGTCCCAGAACGCCATTGACATTGGCTTTGGTTTGGTTTATTCTTGACCACACTGTACAGTAACATCCAAGAGCCCTTCCTACAGTGGGTGGTTTTTTGGTCTTTTTAAACCTTTTCTCGGTCATTGATGATGTTTGTCCCTGTTCAATGTGTAGCCCTGTAACAGAAGCCCATCAAACTCAGAGTGTCAGTCTGTTGTCCCTATTGTAGGTGAAATAGTGACGTAGAAAATCTAGTATTCTGAATGCTTTTCCATGTAGACTTTTTCTGGAATGTGAACATGACTCTTCGGTTAATAGCAAGCGCTTCCCTGTAGTCCTGAGTAGGCGCAGTTCTGTCTGTCTCAATAAATTTTACTTTGTCCGCAGCACATGAATGCTTGTGTTTTCTTAGCCTGGATGTGAGCTTGACTCGGCACACACCCACATAACCACTGCAGAACAGCCTGGGTTGTCAAGTGATTGCCGCTGGGGCCCTCCAGCCAGGCTGCCTGCCACCTGGCCTGGTTCTGAGGACTAACCAGCTTACTGTACCAGCTCAGGCACAATCCACTCAAGCCCTCATTTGGCTGCATTTGATTCCCTCTGGGCCCAGCTTCTCCCTCATCTGAGGTACTTCATTCTTGCCATCCCTAGCATCTCTCAATGCCGCTGATGATTGGGAGTAAAATGTTCTCCTTTTCTTCAGGAACCCCCACATGTCCTCTGTGAATTAGCATATCAGATGCTTGTCAAGCTGGCCAGCATCCAGACTGGGGCACAGCATCCTCAGTTGTCCCAGGGTATCTATGACTCAGTCGTCCCTCCATCAAACCACTGCTGTTCAGTCCCACTGACACAGCACACTCTCTGAGCATTTTGAGATCTCTGCATGCAAACATCCCCTCCACTCTGGGAACTCCAGTCCATATCTCCAGTGTAGGGTTTGAATTAAGCTCCACTCAGAAATACCCATCGGTTGTTGAGCCTGAGTTTCCTGCTGACACTTCAACCCCAAACCTCACAAACTACAGATGACAGGACATCTCATCTCTGTGCCTGGGGAAAGCAGAGTCAGTAAGGCATTCCCTGAACCCTAACAAACATCACCCGTGAAGGGGAAAATTGACAAACTTGACAAATGTGAACCCATAAAAGATAACAGCACACCATAAAGGAAAACTAAACAAGAGACTGAAGAATATGTTCATGGCATAAAGCAAAGGAATGATTTGGGTATAAAATATGTTTTAACTCCTAGAAATTCACAAGAAAAACACAGCACAACAGACTAGCAAGGGAAAGATTAAAAGCAGTTCACAGGAGCAGTGAAACTGTGCAGTTCCACCCAGTATCAGACAATGGCAAATAAGTGCTATCATATAGCGTTTATGAATGAGAAAATAATCCTGATACAATCAAGGGTTGTTGAGATTGGGGATCAAGAGGACTCCTGTACCAGGTGGAATTATAACAGCTGAGTACCCAAAGAGTACTGGGCACAGGATATACATACATACATACACACACACCCAGGTACTGGAAATTTCACTTCCTGGGAATCCTTCCCAGAGATCACCCTCAGTGGAAATAGATGTAATTTAAAAGGATATAGGTGAAAGCATTTCCTTCGCAGCATTGTTTCCTAGAAAAATGAATTTGGGGATAATAAGACTGTCCATCAAAGGAGCTGCAGAGAAGCCTATACTTCGGAATACTATGTAGCAGTCAAAAGTATGAAGTAATTTGCTATATACATAGAAAATTTCTAAAATATTGGTTATATTGGAACATTTTTGGGAGCTGGTATCAAATATGTAAATTATGCATCTAAAACTTGATACTATCTGTTGCTCAGAGTACACATGGACAAAAACAAGACACAAAGGGATACATTTCAGAACAGCAGAAGGGGTGCCCTGGGAGGGAAAACCAAGGAGGTGGGGCAGGAGTTGGGGCAGGTGGCAGATGCCGGCACGGACTTCATCTTTAAGCATCACATTGACTTGCATAATTTAAGAAGTAAAATCGAGTGTGGTGGCTCACGATAATCTCAGTACTCAGGAGGCTGAGGCAAGAGGTTACCCAGGATACTCAGTGAGCATGAGGCTGGCCTTGCACATGGAAGAGAAGGGACAAGGGAAAAGATGCCAGGAAACAGGGAAACACACACAGTCCAGCAACTTCTTCAAATGCCCTCCGTGTAAGGACTGCTCTGCTGTCCAAGGCATCCATCCTCATCTTAGCTCCTTCTCCTTCTCCCTCCCACCATCCCTGTCCTGTCCCAGCCACATCCTCTAATTATTCCAGGAGCCTGTGTTTGATGGCTTTATTCATCCACTCATTCAGTACTGGACATCAAAACCAGGCCTTTACCCAAGCTAAACAAGTACCCCATCACTGGGGTACAAACCCAGCTGTCAGTCCTTGGGTTGAAGTCTCTGGCCTTCAATTTGCAGTCTTTCTGCCTCAGCTCCCCAAGTATTGGCATTAAAGACTGGCTCCATCACACCCAAATTCAGGCACTTCCAAACTGCTGATGTGCCTCTACTGTTGTCTGGTTCTTACAGCCTATTTGAAACATGGTCACCACAGTAATGGATTCCAAAATGCCAAAGCTGATCAGGTCACTGCCCCTATTTAATTCCAAGTTTTCTTATCAAATTATAAACCACAGTGCCCCTTCCTTATATGCAGAGAATACATCTCAAGTCCGCCTCTGGATGCCTTAACACATACTGGACCCTATATGTACTGTGTTTTCCCACAGCTGAGACACTTAAGATGATGTTTATGTTACTCACAGGAGACTATTTAGCCATATCTGATGGCATAATACAACATATGATGGAGTTTATGAGGATGTAATTCCCCTTCTCTTTAAACATCTAATGCATGTTAAACCATTACCCGGCAATGATGAGGTGATTTATCACAATGTAACCAGATGCCCAGGAGTGAGTGGTTATGTTGTTACTCCATGAAAGGTCATGACCTGAAAGGATATGATAAGGGAAATGATTATTTGGTTTTGGTTGATCTAGGATTGAGCTGAGAGGGTGTTGGTGACTAGATATCCAGAATGCACAATGTGAACGGTCCAAGATCCTGATTCACAGATGTCTGTCCTAAGTCTTTTAGAAATGTTACACTGGAAGCTGTTTTCTTACATGGGTTCATCGGAAGCTTTGAGAGTTGAAAGCCTCCAGTCTCTGTCTGGGTGAGCCTGGTTTTGTAGTCAAGAGGATCACACTTGTCCCATTTTTGTCCTTCTCTCTCTATGCAACAGGAATAGCTTTGGAAAATGGGACCATGCCCACATGATCCCACATCAATTTCTTTTCTTTTCCCTCTGTGGAGGAGTCTGTGGGTTCTTCCCATCCATCTTCAATAAGAATTAACTCTCAGAGGCTTTTGGTATGACCATCCACATCTTCATTAGGCACATCTTCAAATCCTTCCCCAACCTCTTCTGACCATGTGAAAGATTTTTCTCATTTCTCCATCAATCTCTAGGAAAACCATAAATCCATCCTCAACTTAACTCCTTACGTTCTCCCCAAGGCATTTACAGTTTCAGCTTTGATGGATAGGACTGCATCAGCGGTAGTGAGTGATGTCCAGCCCTGCATTACATCCAGATTAGGGTTTGCATCAGCGGCAAGTCAAATGTAATGGAACACTGGATAAGAGCACTGTCATTCACCACCCAAGTGCTTCCTTGGCCAAGTGGCTCAAAGTTGCTCTTGGCAGTAAAAATACAACCTTAACACTTTCCTTTTCATAGAAAACTGGTCCGGGATGGCTGGACAGGCACTTCATTATTAACTGGACTTTAAATCATAAAGCACTCCTCTTTGAGGCACTGTCTCAGTTTTTGTGGTAAAGCACTTGTAG
The DNA here is from genome assembly GCF_900095145.1 of Mus pahari. Classification (NCBI taxonomy): domain Eukaryota; kingdom Metazoa; phylum Chordata; class Mammalia; order Rodentia; family Muridae; genus Mus; species Mus pahari. The sequence goes on along the minus strand of NC_034605.1, from coordinate 60,110,600 downwards.
ATCCTTTGCACAAAGAAGATGGCTGAAGCCTGTGCTTTCTGATCTTGTGTTAGAACAAGGGCAGGTGACATTTTGTTTTCAGTGTCTTGGGATTCTTTGCTCTAGTAACTGCAATTACATTTTTAATACATTCTGTGGTATTGCCACACAGCAGCAGAGTTAACCTGACCTTCATATTTTATGCCAAGGTACCTCCTTTGTACTTAGAAAAAAAAAGGGGATTTATTTTATGTGCATGAATGTTCCACCTGTATGTATATCTGTGTACCACATGCATGTCTTGCGCCCATGGAGGCCAGACAAGGGCATCAGATGCTCTAGGCCCAGAGTTACAAATGGTTGTGAGCCACCATGTGGGTGCTGGGACTCAAACCTCTGCAAGAGAAGTTAACATGCTTAACCACTGAGCCATCTTTCTGGCCCCAGCTCCTCTGTACTGTTCAGAATGTAGTTTCTGTTGGATGTCTTCTTCAGAAAGTACCAAGTTCCAACAGAGTAGAGGGTTTGCTTTAGTCCATGTTCCTTCTCCTTAATTAACTTGTCAGCTCTGCTGGGAAATGGTCAACCTATTCTTTGAGCAAGCACAGTCTCGCTTGAATTTTTTTATACCTTTTGGCTCCAGGCTTGTCTCTGAATCAGTGTAATGATTCCTTACCTAAAAGACTCAGTGTCACTCATTCCATGGGATGGACGCTACACAGAAGACTAGATGGGTTCTGAACCTCCTAGAAACACAATGGGATCATACTGAGTCTGCTTCCGCTCACGTCTCCCACCCAGTCATTCGGTGCCTCCTACAGAACTATCACATAGGAGGCCCATACAATTTTCAATTCGATATGACAGCAAAACTAGCTTGATTTCATTTCCGCGTGATTTCACGCACAAAGGATTTGCTGCACAGATGAACAATGCTCATATTCCCTCTCTCCCGTCCTCATCAAGAGCATCCATTTTGTCAATTACAGGAGTTCCTTTACAGTAGCGCTCTGCATACCATTGAAGTTATTGTTTCAGAATAGAGTCTGATAACATTTGGACAGAACATATGAGTTTCACAGCAGCTAAGACGCTATGCATAACGGAAATGGAGTGATAACCCAACTATTTTGCTATGAGAAATCAAGTAAACGGAAATGAAAATGATCACAGGGGTAGGGGAAGTGAGGGAAAGAAAGCCTGTTCGAGAAATACTGAAAACAATCCATGGTCAAACGTTTTTTACACTTAGTTACTAATTTAAATATAACACCCCAATCATAAGCAGAGTGACAGTAAATCAAACCATCTACCAGCTTCTTTAAGCGGGTGGGTGGGGCTTGGTGGGCGGGGCTTTGCACCCTCCCAACTACATACTGCCTATGGGAGACAGGTAGGGTCAAAGAATGTGAACTATAAAGTAAAAATCTGGAAAAAAAAAGATTCTGTAAAAAGAGCAACCCAAAGAGAGCAGAACTTGCTGTTGTGATGTGGAACACACAGGCTTTAAGTAAAAAAAATGGAATGAGACGCGTATGATGCTAAAACGTGCTAATTATAAAGAAGGCACAGCCAATACAAGGGTCTATACGAAATGATCACACCTGCAAAGATATACGAAGCCCATGTTGGTACGCTTGAAATGAGGAATAGTCAGCTTCACAGTACTAATTGGAGACTTTACTACTCGACTCTCAATGATGGAGAGAACAACAGACAGGAAATCAATAAGGAAGTGGAGGACTTGAGCAACAACATAAACCAATTAGACCCGCAGACATTTCTGGAACCCTACACAGCAGCAACAGAATGTATTGATTTCCCCCTCAGTATATATGGGACGGTCTCCAAGAGAGAGCATGTGTTAGGCCTCAAGTAAGTCTTGATGTCTCAAGACTTTCAATTGCATGCATTTATTTATTTAAAAATAAAGGTATATGAAATACCTTTCTAAATACAGTGGACACTGGAAATCAGAGAGAAAAAAAAGGATAAGTGAGTAATTGAAAATTTCCAAAGATAAGAGAATTAAGCAATTCATTGTATTAAAAACAAACTGCAAAAGAATCAGGGAGCAGCTTGATTTTAATGAAATAAGACAGACAGAAAGAAAAACATATAAAAAGAGTGAAGCACAACTTGCGCTAAGAGAGAAATCCATAACGCTGAAGCCTCACTTCAAAAATCTCAAATCTATAACTTAATATTTCACTTTAAGGAACAAGAAAGGCAACAAACCTGAAGCCAGCAGAAGGGGTATCAAAAAGTCAGGTAGAGAAAAACCATGCCAAAAGATAGATTTTAAAAAATAACTAACAATACAAATACTTACATTGACAAAAATAAGTAATTCAAGTTATTAAAATATAGAGATGACGACTTTTGTGGAACAAAATAATGGCATTGTCTTTGGGGTTTCTATTGTTGCAAAGAAACACCATGACTAAAAAGCAAGTGGGGAAGGAAAGGGTTAATTTGCTTCCATATGGCTGTTCATTATGGAAGGAAGTCAGGACAGGAGTTCAAGCAGGTCTGGAACCTGGAGTCCAGAGCTGATGCAGAGGCCATGGAGGGGGTGTTACTTACTGGCCTGCTCAGTCTGCTTCCTTATAGAACACAGAGCCACCAACCCAGGGATGGCCCCATCACAATAGGATGGGCCCTCGGCCATCAATTGCTGATTAATAAAATGCCACACAGATGGATCTTATGGAGACATTTTCTCAATTGAGGTTCCCTCCTTTCAGATTAACTCAAGTTTGTGTATTAAGTTGACCTAGACTAGCCTGCACAACTGACCCCTTGCCTACCTGACATACAAGCACATTACTATTAAGCCACAATCTTTCCTTTCTTATTCATCCCCAAGTGCTCACATTAAAACCATAAATACTTTAAAAATACCACAATCTTTTCAAATTCAGACACGTGACCATTTTGGTCTCTTTAAAATATCTACTCTCTAAAAATCCAAAATCTCTTTTTAAAAGTTCAAAGTCTTTCAGCAGCAGGCTTCCATAAAAATCAAAATTAAATGAAATACTTTCTTACTTCAAGAGAGAAGAATCAGGGCCCAGTCACAATCAAACCAAAGCAAAAATAAACTCTAACTGTGTAAGGAACACAATATCTGGGATCCACTCACGATTTTCTGGGCTCCTCCAAGGGGCTAGGGTCACTTCTAATGTTCTGCCCTGTGTAGCACACACAGCTTGTCTTCTACACTGCAGCTGGCTCCACTCCACTGCTGCTGTTCTTGGTGGTCATTCCATGGTACTGGTATCTCCAGAATGCTGGGGTCTTCTGCAACTGGGCTGCCCTTTTACCAATAGCCTCTCACAGGCTCTCTTCATGGTGCCAAGCTCCAAGCTTTCCTCATGACCCCTTCATTTCTCAGCCTTCAACTGCCACTGAGGCTGCACCTTCACCAGTGACCTTCCCTGGACTCTCACAGTGCCTCAGCTGCTCTCCATGACCCCTTCATGCCTGCAAAACCAGCACCACCTGGGTGACTCTTACACCACCAAGTTCTGCTGCCAGTGTGAGGTAAACCCTTGACCTCCTCTGAAACACAGCCTCTGTGTGCTGACTCTTAGGAAACATTTCCCAGATTTTACCTCAGTGATATGAATCTCTTCTTAATCAGTGCTAAATTCTTAGCTCCGGCCAGCCAGCATCAAGTATCCCAACAAAGCAAAGGTTTCATTTTAGTAGTTCTGGTATCTTGTTAATCACAGCTGATTCTTCAGCCCCAGCTAACCAGAACCACAGAACCTTAATTCAAAATAGCAAACCCTCTTGATGGAGTCCTCAGACTTTCCCCTGAGACTTCCCAAGCCAGGCCTCCATTCCCTGAATTGCTTTCCTTTGTTATCTTCCAAGTCAGCACGAGATGAGCCAGCACAGGTGAGCTGTCAGAAACTATTTGCCAACAGTTCAGAAAGCCTATGTGAAAGAGACAAAGTCCTAGAAATGTACAACCTACAGAGCAAGGGGAAGTCGTGAAAAAGGGAGAGAATCTGCAAAGATCTGTAGCCAGTGACGACAGACGGTCGAGAATCACAGCCTCCTAAGAGAAACAAAACCTCGGAGCCCAAACCTCCTGTAAACTGGGTCAAACACTGAAGGAGCACTGAAGGACCACTCCTTCAGTGAGCGGCTCAGAGACCAACAGCGGACCCGGACTCAGTTCCCAGCACCCCGATGGAGACTCAAAGCCATCTGTAACTCCAGAGGATCTGATGCCCTCTTCTGACCTCCACAAGCACCAGCCACATGTGTGGGACACCTACACATAGGCAGGCAATACACTCACAGAAAATAAAAATAAATTATTTTTTTTAAAAAATAATTAACACAGTTCTGTTAAATGTTAATGTTAAATTAACACAGTTCCTACTTCTTGAGGAAGAATGGATGCTGCCTAACTCTGTTCAATTAGGTTGATACCACCCCCAAACCAGAGCCACTACATGGAAACTACAGGGCATGTCAAGACATTTACAAACTATGCTGGAGTTGGGTTTATTCCTGGAATGGAAGGTGGTTCAACAAACACCACAAAATCAATATGGTGTTTGCTACATCTCCAGAATGAAGAGGGAAAACCATATGCTTGTCTCAACTGGTACAGAAAATTATTTGACAGAATTCAACAGTCCTTCAGGGACAATAGACATACTAAAAAATAATAGAAGGAATAAAAAACCCTCCAATACAACAAGAGACAAATATAAAAAAACAAAAACAAAAACAAAAAAAAACCCACAGCCGCCTCTGACTCTGCTGCCTGCCTTTGGTCCCTTTGCTATAACTGGGCTGCCTTGCCTAGCCACAGCAGGAGAAGATGTGCCTAGTCCTACTGCAACTTGATGCATGAAGGCAGACTGAGATCCATGGGAGGTCTCCCCATTTCTGAGGAGAAAGGGAGGGATGTAGAATGAGGAGGGGAAGGGAGAGAGGGGGGACTGGGAGGAGAGGAAGAAGGGGAAGCTGCAATTGGGATGTAAAGTAAATTAATTAATTCATTCAATAATTAATAAAACTAAAAAGGAAAAAAATCCCATAGCTGCATTGTACTCAATGATCATAGATCATTCCTATGAAGAAGAAACGATGCCACCTGAACCACACTCATTCAGTCTGGATGAAACAAGAACTAAAAGTGTCCATTTGCAATGACACAATTATAGAGAAAAATCCTAATAGCATCTCAAGGAAAGAACCTTCGAGCCAGTAAATCATGTGATAAAGTTGAAAGGTGTAACAATGACCACACACAAGCATCAATGCTAATTCTATACACTCACAAGGAACTAGTAAAAGTGAGTTACATAAGCAAACCAATGTATATTTGTTCCCAACCAGAATGCACAGGATGGAACTCCTGACCAGACAAAGGACCTGTGTGTTGTACGTTAAAATCCCCAAAACATTACTGAAATAAATCAAAGGATATACATCTGGGCAGACTCTATGGCTGTAGAAGGCTTAGCATTAATAAAATCTTAACCTATTAAAAGCCCCAATTATAGATTCTATGGATTCCCTATCAATGTTTCACAAATATTTTTGCAGAAATAGAAAAACATTAAAAAAATCTGCAAGGAAGCTCAGGAGACCCTGGATATCCAAATCCACTTGGTAATGAACAAAGGTGGAGGAGTTGTCACTTTGTCAACCCAAAACTTACACTAGAACTGTGGCGATGGCCCAGGGTGGGGCTGTTCCATACAGATGGAAGGGACCCCAGAAATCAACTCACATACACAGTCAAATGGTTTTCATTAAGGGAGCCAACAGAATTCAGTGTGGGAAGGAGTCTGCAGTGGCCTCAAGTGCGAAAGGAGGAAGGGCCATGCAATGTAGCCTTGGTGACACCTCCCTCACAATGTTTGTAAACAACCACTCAAAAATAGTCCAGATATTTGAACACAAAGGCTAAACTATGACACTCTTCAAAGAAAAACCTGTCATGACCTTGGACTTTCCACAAGCAACGGAAAAGGGAAAATAAAGTTAAAAAATGTAAAACGTTCATGCACCCTAGAACATAATTAACAAAATGAAAATGCAATCCAGGAAATGGAAAAAATATTTGAGAATCTTTTATCTGGCAAGGAATTAATATCCAGACTATGCAAGAACTTTCACAACTTAATACAATGGTAGTCTGATGTTTAAAATTAGGCAAAATATTTGACTGGAATATCTGCCAGATTCTTACAAATGTTTCAAAACACATGAAGGGAAAGGAAAATTCAGATTTCAGTGAGGCCTCGCTTCCCACCAATGTAACCTTTTCATTCTCCTCAGAACAGTTAATAAAGTAACACATGTTGCCATGGAGTCTATGGGAACAATGTAATAACTGTTGCCATGGAGTGTGTGAGAACAATGTAACAACTGTTGCTCATGGAGTGTATGGGAACAATGTAACAAATGTTGCCTATGTAGTGTAGGGGAACAATGTAACAACTGTTGCTCATGAAGTGTATGGGAACAATGTAACAAATATTGCCCATGGAGTGTATGGGAACAATGTAACAACTGTTGCTGTGGAGTGTATGGGAACAATGTAACAACTGTTGCCATGGAGTGTGTGGGAACAATGTAACAAATCTCGCCAGTGTAGTGTATGGGAATAATATAACAAATGTTGCCTATGTAGTGTAGGGGAACAATGTAACAGATGTTGCCCATGGAGTCTATGGGAACAATGTAACAAATGTTGCCCTATGGGAAGAAGGCTGCACTGAGTCCTAGTGGCTGGAAGTGAAGGGATGTACTCAGTGCCCAAAGCAGCATGGATTCTTTTTCACAAAACTCAGCCATCACACAACACAGAAATCTGCTCCTCTATATCTACACAAAAGGCCTGAAAGCAGGGACTTGAATATACATGCCAACCTTCGTGGTGGCGTTACCTGCAAGGCTATATGTTGATGTCAAGGTGAATGGCTTTAAACAGATGAAATGAGGAGCAAAATGTCACCTTATGGATACAACATTAGAAGAAAGGGAATTATGTCATGTGCTAAAATATGGAACAGTAGTGAAAACAAGATTCTCAATGAGATAAGTCAATCCAAGAGGACATGCTATGTGACTCCTCTTACCTGAGGTAGTACGAGCCATCAAGCTCAGATAAAAGGAAGCATAATTTCTAGAGGATGGAATTATGGGAAATGGCAGTTTCCTATATAATGTTTCAGTTTGTCATGGTGAAATTCTGATGAGTAGCAAAGACAAGTGCATGCATGCACACATACACACTTGCATACACACAACTGGCCCTATTCCTTCTCACTTTTGAGGTATCTGCCAATGGTAGAAGACCAATTAGTCTGTCAAGTACATACCATCAAGCAATGATATCAGGACTGAAAAGGCTGACTGACCAAGTCTGCTTACAAGGGTATTAAAGAGGAGGGGGAGGGGACCAGAATGAAGATGAGGTGCGGGGGGAAGGGAGGAGGGGGGACATTGAGGAGGGAGAGTCATGATGGTGAAGGATAGGAAGGTCAGAAGAGAGTAGGTCATAGATGACACTCATAGGCGGGATGACATTTTAACAATACCTTTACAGGTGGAGCTTTTACTTTAAAAGATTTAAAGTTATATCTATGAATGTTTGCCTGCATGTATGTATGTTCACACCATGTCTGTGCAGTTCCCATGGAGGCCAGAAGATAGCATCAGAATCCCTGGAACTGGAGTTAGTGATAGTTGTGAGCTACCATGTGGGTGCTAGGAACCTCAGTTTCTTTACAAGAGCAGTCAGTGCTCTTGGCCTCCAAACAATCTAGCCAACCAGCCACCCTTGAACAGAGGTATAATTATAACTTATATATTATTAATTCTTAAAGAATTCTATTTGATACATTTTTATCATGTTTATCCCCTACTCCTCCTGGATCTACCCCTCCTCCCCCGATCCTAACCACAAACTTCATTTCCACTCTTAAGCTGCTTGTTTTAAAAAAAAAAATAATAACCCACCAGGTCCCACTGGTACTGCTTCTGTATTCATACTGGAACATGATGAACCTTCCAAAGACCACACCCTTAAAAATCCTGATTCTCCATTCCCCAGAAGCCACCTACTATCCATTGCCCCTTGAGGTGGGGACCCCTCCATTCTCCATGCTAGGATGGTAGCAGTCTTAACCCTGTGCAGGTCACAGCTGCCCGAAGCTCATGAGTACAGTTCCTGTGATGTGCAGAAGATACTGTTTCACCCCAGTGCACTCCTACATCTGTCCCTTATGATCTTTCTGCTCCTTTCCCACAATGGTTCTTAAGGTGGGGTGGGGAGGGGGGTGAGGGGAGGATTATACAATGAACACACTAACCTTGACATCCAAGGGTCCTTACTTCCATGCTGAGGAGGACAGAGGATAGAGCTATGCAGTGGGCACTCTGTTGTGTGGTCATGTGAGTGGGAGAGCATGTCTCTTGGCTAATAATTGCCCTTCCCTCTGTGGTTCTTCAGACACGGCCTTCTGCTTGCCTGGCTCTCCCTCATCCTGAAATGACCCAGCTGGCAGGAAGGTCTCTGTAGTCCTATAATTCTGACCTCTCTGTCATCTGGCGGTCTTTGCTTCCTAGGCAATATGCTTTTGCTCATCAAGATGTCACCCCTGGGTTTCCCTGATTTTTGCAGTTTCCAGGACCACAAAGTGTTTTCAACACTGAGCATATACAATGGGACAGAGATTTCTCTTACAAATGGAGCTGAATTAAGATGAATATTGTTGAAGAAATACACTATACTTTCATTCCAGGCTGCCCTCCGCTCCCCCACTTGATCTTAGCCTGCCAGAGGCTCTGCAAAGCCCAGGTCTCCATTCCACAGTGCACAGCCTCGTTTCCCACAAATGGCAGCGTTTCACTTGCGGCTGAGTGGGGGAATTCATTTCATTTCACTTCACTATTCAGCCTCAATCGCACAAACATATATTCAGGGCTGACATATTTTCATTATGAAAAAAGCAAAGCCCTCAGACAGACGCTGCCCATGGGGATTAATGAGGGGAATGGTTATTTATTCTGCCACTTGACATTTTGTGTGGAGTAATTCCCAAGTCATTTTCTTCTTCTTCTTCTTCTTTTCTTTTCTTTCTTTCTTTTTTATTTAAACAAATAGCTCGTGAGGAGAGGAACTTAATGCTTTGGATGAACACACTGGACCAGACTTAGGCAGCAGGCTAAAGTTAACCAATAAAGGATGCTGCTCTCCTGGGTTAGCATGAATGGAAGCTACCTGACAGCTTTACTGTAGCCAGCAGCCACCTGCACCAGTTATTCATGGGCTACACTAAGGATGTTCCAAGGTCCCTGTCACAAACAGTCCCAACCTTCCAGGGGGCTTGCCAATCACCTTTGTTAACATGACAACAGGTTAGGCTATTTTTGGTCAAAAGCCTGCAGCTCACTCTTGATACCTAAAGGATACGCAAACCAATCTTACTTTCCATTGGCTGTGACCACTTCCGTTTTAATCTTTTCTCTCAAACATCTTTACTTTTATCCACCTGCTTGGCACTAAAGTCAATATACCTAATAGGTACCGGATGTTCAGCAAGGAGTCTGGGTGGCATTAGAAGATTCCTCCCCAGGGTGTTGGATAATTCAAGTAATCTCAATTGTGGGCATTTGGATGATGAGATGCTAAGTAAATTCTGTTTACAGAATTTAAGAATATCTTGGATGAAGTTAAAATACTTCAGTGATAGCTCAACCATCACGTTGTAGGAATATTTAATTGTTCAGTTAGTATGAAGAAGCAAAACTCCACAAGGTTCTGTTCACGTTAGACCTGGCTGGGCTTGTTTCTGTCCAGAGTGCCTGCTAATTGTTTTCTGGTCTCTAGCTATGTCCTAATCTTCTGCGAGTGTGGGAAAGAGCAAAATGACTGTGCCACAGCAGGATGGAAGTTAGGTAACAAACACCAGGGAAGGCAACGGCCTCTGAGAATGAGCTCACTGACAAATAAAACAGAAATGAAGCAGGGCTGTGCTGACTGCTTTGTAGATAGAAGCACTTGCTGCCCATGCACAGTGACCTGACTTAGACCCCTTGGAACGCAGATAAAAGCCATTCACATAGTGCAAGCATTCATAATTCTAGAACTCCTGAGAGATGGAGACAGAGACAGGACAACCCCTAGAAGCTCACAGAAGAAAAGCAACAGAGAGGCCCTGTCTCCAACAAGGTAGAAGGCAAGGGTCTACATCTAAGGTTATTCTCTGATCTCTACATGGACCATAGCACTGTCATGTACAAAGACATACAAACATGTGTGCACACATGTATACATACACACACACACATACACAATCACACTCATGCACCAGAAACAGAAATGTATGAGCTGAAGGCTGAATTCATATTTCCTATGGTCTGGGAGCTCAAGAAGAAAAATGCAAATTAATATTTTGCTATCGGAAGCAAATGCAAATCTTCCTATTTATCACAAATAGCTTCAGGGAAGTGATGGTAGCACAGATATGGAAAATATGAGGAATTAACTTAAAATAGTCAACCAATAGTGGGCAGGCCCAAAATAAATCTAACGGGTGTTCACAATAATACTGTATGTAGAAGTGAAACAAAATACCCAAAATGGTCAATAGTTACACTTTTCCAAAATTAACAAAAGCCATCAATTGTTAAATTTAGAGTATCAAAGAAAAACAATTCCATTCAAAGTAAATAAAACTCAATCAATTGCTAGAATCATCTGAGTCTACAGATACCAGAGCTAACGTTCTTAAAGCAGCCAGAATACAAGATAGCTTATGTTATTTCTCTGCAGCAGGCTTCTAAAGACTGACCACTGGCCATCAAACAGATTCTGGGGATGGTAGACAGGCCTGTCTGCCCAAGTGCAGAGTGGGGTCAGGAATTGTGGAATAAAATTTTAAAACTCTATTGAGCTACAAAGTGATTCTGATGCTGCTGGTCTGGGGCTAGAAAAATGCTTGCTTAGACTGATAACTGCATCGTGAAGAGCTGTAGTGGATAGGAAGATGCTCCGTGAAATACCAAGGGAGCACAGCCAACCTGGCGTTGCTAACCTCCAAGAACAAGTACAAAGTAAATCTGCGTTGGATAGAACAAAAGAGTCAACGACAGAGTTCCACTGCAGTCCTTTTAGAAGATGTCCTTCTGGAATGGGAAGTATCTGAGAAGAAGGTCTGAGATGTAAGAAGGGTCGAGGGAAAAGATAACATCTAATGTGGGTAGATGTAAATCAGTGTTGAGTGTGGAAACAGAAAAACATAATTCTTACATGTAGAGCTTCAAAATTAATCTGGAATTAGGACTGAAGTATATGAAACCACACAGCAAGATCAAAATATTCAGATTTAAAATAGTATATGTCCTGGAGCTGGAGAGATGGCTCAGTGGTTAAGAGCACTGATTGCTCTTCCAGAGGTCATGAGTTCAGTTCCCAGCAACCACATGGTGGCTCACAGTCATCTATAATGAGATCTGGTGCCTTCTGACCTACAGGCATACATGCAGGCAGAACACTGTCTACATAATAAATAAATCTTTAAAAAATAGTATATGATCCTGATTTTATGGGGTGTACTGAAGCATGCTTATTAAATTTATAGCTAGAATATCTATATAGATATAGATTGATAGAAAAAAAATATATATATGAATGAATGATGCATTCACTATAAGAGCAGCAAATACACAATACCAAAGTATTGGTTACAATAAAGGGGAAACAAAAAAATGAGAGAACAAGAAAATTGTCCAAAAGAAATTCAGACTGTGCTGTAAAGGGACCAATAATCTCAGTCAATACATAGTGGTTAAAATTTCCAGTTAAAACCTAAACTATCCAATTTGATTTTTTTTTAAAGTATAATCTAGTATATGTGTCTGAGACATAAGAATAGACAAAAGTTGGAAGGACAAAACATGTTACACAAATATAACCAAAATACTGTGATAGGCTTGGTTTTAATGTCAACTGCCACTACTTAGAGTCACCTGAGTAAGGAGTCTGTCCTGAAGACCTGTCTGTCCTCTTGCCTTGATTGACAAGAGAAGGTCTTCCTTGCCTGTGGCAGCACCTACAGGTAGCAGCAGAGATAGACAAGGGTGTATGGGAAGGATGCTCATCTTGCCTTTTGCTCGCTAGCCCTTCCCTCTGGCTGCAAAGATGATTTGCCCTGATGATGTTGTTGCTGCCACTGGTTCCTCCACAGACAGCAGAACCAATGTTTCCAAGCTTTCACCGTAGAATTGGGACCAGCAGTTCTCCCAGAACCTTCCTGGCGTTCTTCCAGGAGCCAGATTTAGACTCCAGAGGTACCTCACCTTGCATACTGAATGAGACACCCCCTCCAACGTGAGCAACAACTACTCCCAGTGAGCAACAGCTACTCCCACTAAACCACAGCTACTCCCAGTGAGCAACAGGTACTCCCAGTAAACAATAGCTACTCCCAGTGAACAACAGCTACTCTGGGACAGCTCTAAGTGTCAAGGCTCAGCCTCAAGGTCTGGCTACCAAACTTGCAGCAGCTCAGAGGTGCGTTGGCCATCATCCCTTTAAACCTCATTTTCGAGACTTTGATGCAATACATTCATCCTCCTGGTTCCGTTCCTCCGGAGAAGCTGACAGAAACAGATTGTCTCAGAGTTGTTATTTGTGGGGCATGCTCTGTGAAGATGAAATTACTGAGGTATAGTCACTATACATACAAAAAAATATATACTTCAATTATTTTCAAGACCCCGCTGTGTAGTAATTACAGCGTTACACACTAGGGAGATACTGGAGAACAAAACAGAAAAATACAAGATACAAGATTGAAATTGTTTATGTGTATCTAATAATGCATTTCAAGCCCTAACAAGCAAAATATGAATGAGCTACAATAATTTAAAAAGGTTTCTCAGTGACAGATCAAATAGGGCGAGTGGGGAAGTAAGGTCGTAAAAGAACCTGCTGTTTTTAACAGTTCAGTATCAGGCAAGTATAGAATGAGTGCCTCCACCTGCAGACATGCCCCCAGCATTCCAGAAAACCGAGTTCAAGTAAAAAGATCATATAGACGCCATTCTCAAAGTTAGGAACCAATAACTGAAATGTAAATGAAAAGTGTATTTATAACATAGGAATAACTAGTGAAATAGAGAGCGAAGAAACACGTACTAGAAGAGATGAATGAAGACTGGCCCATCTTTGATTCTTTTAAAACATACAAATGTGACAAGACATGAAGAAACGAAGCCTTCCCCGTCTGCAGAATGCACAGTGCTATGCTTCGAAGGCGAACACCACCAGGAAACGCTCAGCTCTGATAAAAACCATAAACCATCATTTTCAGTAAAGTTAGTTGCAAGATACAAAATCAATTCACACACACACACACACACACACACACACACAAATCAGTAGCTTCTTTACATGCTGATAACACACTTGGTGAGGGGGTAAAACAGTAGAAACACCTGACTCATAACCCACCTCATACTTAAGCCTAAGCCTAGAGACAGAGCTACCTCTGAAATGCAAATGTTCAGCCACTGAGCCAAGAAATGTAAGAAGACACTGGGTGTTGGAAACAGTCTTTATGCTCTCGGATTGGAAGAATTATATTATCAAACGGGTCCACAGACCCGGTGCAACCTCCATCGATATCACAGTGGTACTCTTCAGAGTAAAGTCAAAACGAGACCCTAAAATTTATATGGAAACACAAATGGGATCCTAAGCAGAAAGAGACTGCTGGTGATGTCACAGAACACCACTTTGAATTGTGCTATAGAACCATAGTGACAGAGTCAGCATGACATGGTATGAAAACGGTGTAGGCTAGTGGGACAGAATGGAGGTGCCAACTATACAACCAGAGGGCAATGACCACCGGATACTCTTTGACAAAAGGTGTCAGAAATATATACTGGAAAAAAAGATAGCATGTCAGATAAATGGTGCTGGTGAAATAGGGTGAAGGGAAGAAAAAAAATTCCTATCTCTCATCCTGCATGTACATCAACCCAAAATATATGCAAAAATTTTAATAAAAAAAAAACCAAAGAACTGAAATCAATGGAGGGAAAACATCCCAAAATACAGATATAACAACCCCCTGAATAGGATTCCAATAACATGGAAAGAAATCCCGAGAATTGACAAGTCGCATTCCACTAAATTAAAAAAAAAAAACAAAAAACTTCCCCACAGCAAAAGAATGCTATCAATAAAGTGAGCAGAAGGCTATAGAATGAAAATATTTCCCAGCCACACTCGAGAAAAGAGGCTAATATCTACGATATATAAAGAACTGTAAGAATTAAACATAACTTCCCAATCCTGCCAATCAATAAACAAGCTAATGAACACAAGTGGCTAATAAATACTTTTAAAATACTTTAAAAACTTAGAGCACCAGGGAAATGTGAATTAAGACTATGCTGAGAATCCATCTCATTCCAATCAGAATGATTATAAAAAGAAGAAAAGAGAAATTTTTTTCTGCTGCAGGTGGGAGTGTAAGTCAGTGTAAGCACTATGGACATAGTTTCTCAAGAATGGTTTCTCAAGAAGCTAAATTTAGAAGTACCGTGTTACCCAGCTATGGCACTCCTAGGCACACACCCATAGGTCTCAGGATTCTTCTACCAGGACACCTGCTCACCCACCCAGTGTTTATTGCTGTTCTATTCACAATAGCAAGACATGAAGTCAGCCTGGGGGACACTGCTGAATGGATGGCCAACAAAAATGTGGCACATTACACAGTGAAACTGTATTCAGCCTGTCCTAGTCAGGGTTTTACTGCTGTGAACAGACACCATGACCAAGGCAGCTCTTATAAGGACAGCATTTAATTGGGGCTGGCTTACAGGTTCAGTCCATTATCATCAGGTCAGGAACATGGCAGCATCCAGGCAGGCATGGTACAGGAGGAGCTGAAAGTTCTACATCATAATCTGATGGCTGCTAGAAGTATACTGACTTCCAGGCAGCTAGGACTAGGGTCTTAAAGCCCATACCCACAGTGACACACCTACTCCAACAAGGCCACACCTCCAAACAGTGTCACTCCCTGGCCCAAGCAAACATAAAACATAACACAGCCATGAAGAAAAATGAACTCTTCAGGAAAAAAAAAATGGCTAGAACTGGAGATCACTGTGCTAAATAAGGTAGACTCATAAAGACAAGAACTACATGTTCTCTTTCATATGCACATCCCAGTTTTGAATATTTAAGTGTGTAGGTATAAGCCTTGAGCCTAAAAGGGGACCATGAGAGGGGAAACCCTTTAAGAAAGTAAGAAGGTGGTAATGGAATGAACAGGGCATGAGAGGGGAAGGGGACAAATGGAGGGGAGGGAAGGGAAAGAGGGTAGGGAGGGAAGAGAAGGGAGGAGGGAGGGGAGATGGGAGAGAGGGGAGGTAAGAGAGGGGAGGGAAGGGAGAAAGGAGAGGAAGGGAAGGGAGGGAAGGGAGGGGGAGGGAAGCAAGGAGGATATGAATCATCCAGAGTATGTATGAAATGTCTTAATGAAGCCCATTACTTTGTATGCTAATTAAAAAACAAATATAAAAGTTAAGTGTTAAATGTGCAGATTATTCAGCGAGAAGAAAGAAAATGCAAACGAGTAAGGTTACAAATGGAAGCAGTATAATCAGAGATTGAGTCGGGGTTTAACGCGTAATAAAATGATTAATAACTTTATGCCAAGTAATCGCAGAACTTTGATGAAATGGAAGATTTCTGAAATACCAACTATTAAAGTTGCCATAAAAGGGAAACTGTTTAAAAAATTAAATTAACTTTAAAACTAAACTTCAACACACGTGCAGGTGATTTGAAGAGACTTTTTTTGTGTGTGTGGAACAATGTAGAAACGGGTTTTAACACTAAGCTTTCCCTACTCTGCAAATCTTTTGATAAAGTTGGACCGACTCTCCATCCTATCTGACTCCACCAACCCAGGAACACATTTTAGAGGCCACGAAACTCATATATCTACCTTACCCAGGAACAGAGGAATGAAATGCCCTGAAATTCCAACATGCCAATTAAAGTAACATAAGGAGAAAAAGATCAGGGCTAACGCAGCTTTATCCCAAGAATACACTAGCTTAATATCAGCATGCCAGTGTTAAAGTGTGGTTTCTGAACCAGAGATGGCTCAGTGGGCAAAGGTAAGCAATTGTTGCCAACCTGACTCCCTGAGCTCCATCCTTGGAAGCCACATGGTAGGAGGAGAGGCTGGATTATCACACGTGGTCCTCTGACCTCTACAGGCGATATTGCATGTGATCAATCCCCTGCCTCTGCTGCTTGTGCCCTGGACGACTCGCTGCCGACCCTACCTGCCTTTGGGGGTTGGAGGTGATGTGAAGCGGAGTCAACGACAGAGACTCCAGCATCAGGTAAGAAACACCACAGCATGCTCATCTTGAACCCTATGGCAAGCTCCTTTAATACCCTCCACCTGCACACCATTGGTCTCAAGAAAGCATCTCTTCTAAACAGCAGTTCCTGATTGGCTGGCATTGTCAGTGTCAGTAATCCTTGGCAGGCAGTCTTCAGTTAGGTCCTCCTGGAGGAGATGCCTTTTTGGCTGCGCAGCCCCCAGTGTTTACATAGAACTGGCCGCTGACTTTCCTCCTACATAACCCCACAGTTAATAATCCAGTTAGTCAATCCAATGTTTAAACTATGTGGTTTCTAATTAAAGACGAAAAGGTAGATGGTTACCCTTACACATAGGCCACCGTATCAGATAGCTTCCTCTGCAACATTTTTAAAACAGCAAACTAGGAATAAAGGGACATCTGTGGGTTTGGACTAACACCCACATCAGGTGGTTCTCAACTGCGGGTAACTCCTGCTCCCAGGGATCTGATCCCTTCTTCTGGCACACACACACACACACACACACACACACACACACACACAGAGAGAGAGAGAGAGAGAGAGAGAGAGAGAGAGAGAGAGAGAGAGAGAGAGAGAGAGAGAGAGAGAGAGAGAGATGTGCATACCTAGGATAAATGGGGCATCGGAAATACAATAGAAAGCAGAATGGATTAAAACCCAATATGTGCATGACTTATGTTCCAGGGAATAAGAACATATTGGAAATAAAATAAAGGGAAAGCCATGTTTTGTATCAGAAAGTGCTAAGAACAGAGACAATAAAGAGGGTGGCAGTGGGACACCACAGGCAGAGTGCTGAGCAACTGACCTGACTTCCCTCTGGATGCTACCAAACTCTTTTTAAAAAAATACAATAATTGCATCATTTATTATTTGCCCACATGAATTGCATTCATCAATAAAAAATAACTGAAACTCTACTGGAAAACATGTATAGGAAAAAAATGACTAATGGACGAATATTTCCCAATAGACAATTATGAAACATCACATAAATACTTAAAGACAAAGAATCTGTGAGCGGAAAGATCTTTTCAAGGAATTGTTCCAGGCTTTAACCAAAGGGTCATAAGATTAAAGGGGGAGAAATGCAAAATATTGAGCTCATACTGGCCGGCTTTATGTCAACTCGATACAAACTAAAGCCATCAGAGAGAAGGGAGCCACAGTTGAGGAAACGCCTCTAAAAGATCCAGCTGTAGGGCATTTTCTCAATTAGTAATCAATGGGGGAGAATGGCCCATTGTGGGTGGTGCCATCCCTGGGTTGGTAGTCCTGGGTTCTATAAGAAAGCAAGCTGAACAAGTCAGCGCAAACAAGCCAGAAAGCAGCACCCCTCCATGGCCTCTGCATCAGCTCCTGCCTCCAGATTCCTGCCCTGTTTGAGTTTCTTTCCTGACTTCCTTTGGTGATGAACAGCAATGTGGAAGTGTACAGTGAATAAACCCATTCCTCCCCAACTTGCTTCTTGGTCGTGGAGTCTTGTTGCAGCAATTAAAACACTAAGACAGAGCCGGAGAGCAGCTCAGTGGTTTAGAGATTCTGTTGCTCTTGCCTAGAACCCTGGTTCCCAGCACCCACATGGCAGCTCTCAACTGGATCTAACTCCAGTCCCAGGGACTGCTGTGTCCTATTTTGACTATTTGCTGAGGAAATTCACATTACCTGTTATGTTGGGCATGTGTTCCTGTTTTGTGTTGTCTAAACACGTTACTTGGCGTAAGCAGGAGAATCAGGGTAGAACACAGGAGATGCCCTGGGAGTCTGTTCTGGCTTCCCATCTGGCAGAAGTAGATTCTCAGGTGTCCCTCAGAGGTAGTGAGACATGAGGTGGGAACCTTGGAAGAATCTAGGCAGCACACAATGTCTACCACCAGCTCCGAGGGCTCCGCTAAACCAAAACCCTGTTCCATGCCTGGACAAACCCAGCTTTTTGCATACGTTCTGATCACGACCCTATTTCTCATGCCAATCTTTCTCAAGCTTGAGCTCTACAGCAGGAACTTTTTAGGCCGTCAGTGCCACGCATCAGGGCGTTAGGTTTGAATCAAGTTGTTTATTTGGAAGGTACGGGGTGGGGGTGAGGGGGAGAAAGAGAACAAGATTGTATAAACCATGTGGGTGGCTTTTGATAGTATACAGAGGCTTCGGAGGAAACTTCTGAATCTGAAATTGCACCAGTAAAATTCCATTTGGCTCTGAAGATGAGCCTGATAAGCAAAAACAGGCTGAAATCCCCTAGCGAATGCCTCTGTCTGTCCTCTAGATGGCCTCTTGGGGCTGTTGCTGTTCTACCTTAGCAAGCCATCATCTTTTGCACCTCTGCTCTCTTCTCTGTTCAAAAGCCAACTGGATTGGCCAGGAAGGGACCATGAGACTGTCTTATCACACAAGCCCAGTGGCCAAAAATGGGCTCCCAAATATACCAAATGCATGGTCTCCTAGAAGGCATGATTTCTAGCAAAATTTGATGGAAGTCTCATTCACTTGTTCATTCATTCATTCATTCATTCATGTAAATACATACATGCATGAAGTGCATGCACGAACAAACATACACACTCATTCTCTCTCTCACTCACTCACTTTGGCCCATCACCCTGGAGACTTAGTTATGTAACAGTAACTAACTCACCCTTTAGTCTGATATTTTTTCCAGTGGTGTTAAACATGAACTTCAAAAGTAGAAATCAGGAGAAAAAGGGGTCCTTTAATTAAATTATTCCCCCACCGTATGATGTCTTATGAACTATAGTAAACTAGCTGCCTACAGAGCACAGTTGGGAGTCCCTCACCAACCAGCCATGCGCTGACAGTGATGCTCCTGCATATATAAACAGAAAAAACAGTAAAGTTGTCCCACCATACAGAGGGACAAAAGCAGTTTCCTCAGTTTAGGTAAAGCGGGAAACTCAAGGGAAGGAAAATCTACTCAAGACCCTGCCATTCCTTGAGCAGTCAAAGTGAACTAAGGAAGGACAAACAGCTGTCCTCACACCAGACTCCAGTACTCCTGTCATCCCCTCTTTGTCTCTATTGGTCATAGAGACAATGTGTGTTGTAAATGTCAGGTGGGTTTCTCAGCTGCCAACCCTTACCTCAACCCTCAGGTTGACTGTGATTTATCATGCTGTTACCCCAGGAGTACCACCTGAGCTGGGAGACAGGCATTCTGCACATGGAGCTAAACTATCAACTGTGCACTGGAGGGGCCACTCCGTGCAGCTCCTGGGACCCTCTGTGCTCAGAGTCAGCTAGGACCCCCTGGGGGAAGACTTCATTGGTGTACACAAAACCCGACATTGATCCTGCAAGCCCTTACTAATTGCACCCTAGTATTCCTTAAAGCCAAGGGTAAAGGAAGGAATCAAACCCAAGCCCTTCTCTCAGGTTCTTCCCTCTCTCCTGTCTCTCTTTTAACACTCTGGTCCTTAGCGTAAGATCCTAAAGGGAGGAAGGTTGGAGCACCAACAATCACCAAGGTGCTGGCTTTACGGGATGGGTCTGTGCTCTGACTTTTCCCTCTAGACCAGCCAGGTCCTTCCAGCTTCTTCCAGAAGACAACAGACCATCTTGAGAGAGTGACCCAGCATTTACTGATGTCCTCAACTCCCCCCCAGCCATCATGGGAATTACAAAATCTAAATTTCCTCCTGCTGCTTCGGTTTGAAAGCTGTATGTGAGTGACCTTCGTTAAGAGAACGGGGAAGCATTTAAAATGGATATCAGACACTTCCTCCTTGTCTTGGTACAATGGGAACATAAAGTTCTCGGAGATAATAAATTACAGTCCTATCAGAAAATTTAGGAATTCAGCACATGGCCCATCTAATGAGAGAAAAAAACCAGAGCCAGGTGATAGACAGCTACTAAAATATTCCATCTCTCTCTCAAAGGACAAGTGAGCAGATTTCTAGTTACCTGGATGTTGCAGGCAAGGTCGTCAGTTATTTTACATGTGTGCGTGTGTATGTGTGAGTGTGTATATATATGCATGCATGTATGTATATGTGTGCTAAATGCATAAATAGAACATGCTGAGTAGTTTTTCTTGTTTGCCCATATATGGTATCAGGGCTGACCACTCCGTACTGGACAGCTAATAAGTGAGCTTGGCTGATCCCTGGGAGAAAATAATTCTCTTCTCTAACAGTCAACAGTTACCTGTGATTCTCTGTCGAAGACTATGGACTCCTTGAGGTTTCCCCCTTCCACTCCAGTATGTCCACTGGTCTTGCAGGTCTCCCTGCCTTGTTTTACGCAGCCATTTCTAGGACAGTTTCACAGCAGACCTCTGGTATCCTGCATCTTAACATCCCACCCTTGCTCCCTCAGTGTTCATTGAGCCATAGATGCAGGGGCTTTGACGTGTGTGTGTGTGTGTGTGTGTGTGTGTGTGTGTGTGTGTGTATCCACTGGGGTTGGACTCCCCATGAGCTATTGATCTCTCCATTGAGTCCCGATGTGGTTTTCTATGATGGTCTCTGTTTACTGTAAAGAGAAGATTCTCTGATGTGGGGCTGTATATACACTTTTCTGTGAGTGTGAGGACAAGATTTGGAATGTAGTAGGGAATTATGCAGCTCTAATACGCTATCAGTAGTAGATTCTTTTCTAAACCCATGACCACCAGGAAGCTGGCTAGGTTGCGAATATCAGACATGATTTTGCTCCTGTTGTGTGGACCTGAAGTCCAATGAGACAGCTGTTGGTTGCCACAGACATGTGAGTGCCACGTCCTGCATCTTCACGCATACCTTGTCACACTGGTCATTGTCACAGTTCATAGGTCTCACATCTGAGCAGGGATGGTTAATTGCTTCCCTCTCTTGGCAGTTTGCACAATACTTTTTGGTACTGTGGAAGTTAGACCAAAAGGAAGGAGGCTTTCAGGTAAAATTCAGCTCAAATATCTGAGTCTTGTGTATAGGGGCCTATTGTCGACCCCCAAGATGCAACTATGGATTACATCAGTAATCTTTGGGAAGTCACTTGAACAACCCTGAGCAATAATTCAAAAGGTTTCTCACGCCCATATTGACTGTTTGTTGTTGGTGTTGGTGTTGTTAGTCCATGATTCTTAGGGAAAGCATTGTCAGCCTCAGTTGTACAGCTCTCTTGAATAGGTACATAATATATTCTTCAGTGTGTGTATATATTATGTATTATTTTAGGCAAATATAAAATAAAGTGATTTCTTGAGGCTTTATCAAGCAACCTCAGTGTCATTCCTCATTCTGCTTCCTTCTGTATTGACCCCTCCTTCCTCCTTGATAGTTACAGCTCTTCCTGGGTTTTCTGTTTTGTATCCTGCTATTCTTCCCTCAGCCCCTCCCCAACTCCTATGGGTCCTTTGTGCTTCTCTTGTTTTCTGTGGTTACTCCATGTTTTAGATTCACATTTAGGGATTTGGGGCTAGGCTTGAGAGAGAATGTGTGGTTTGTTTTCTTGGGTCCGGGTTGCTTTGCAATATAATCTTTTCTAGATCTATCCATTTGCCCGCAAAGTTCATGATTTCACTTTTATTTACAGCTGAATAGTATCCCAGTATGTGTTCATACCACATCTCCATTGACTGTTGGAGGAAATGTACATTGTTCTCATTTCCTGGCTATTGTGAAGAGATGTTGACTCTTTGGACATATGTCAAGAAATGGGTTGCTGGATTCTTTGGTAGAATCCTCCTCCTCCTCCTCCTCCTCCTCCTCCTCCTCCTCCTCTTCCCCTGGTACTGTGGAAGTTAGACCTCCTCCTCTTCCCCTTCTTCCCCTTCCCTTCCCCTCCCCACTTCTTCCCCTTCCCTTTGCCTTTTTCCTCTTCCTTTTCCCCTTCTTCCCCTTCCTCTTCTCCTTCTCCTTCTTCCCTTCTTCCCTTTTCCCTTCTTCCCGTTCTTTTTTTGAGGATTCCCCCATATCGATTGACAGGGCAGCTGAATTGTGTGTTCAGTCATTTTCATAACATCAAGTCTACCAATCTGCAAACCACCGATGCTCTTCCATTCTCGTGTCTTTCTCAATCCCTTTCTCCAGAGATTTGCAGTTTGTCTACATTACAGAGTCACAATGATTACAAATAAATGACTTAATAATGCCACTCATGGATTCCAAGAGACAATAACAAACCAAACTCAAGCCCAGTAGACAAGAATTAATGAAAATCAAAGTAGAAACCAATGGCATAGAAACAAAGAAAACAACACAGAGAATCAATTCAGAAATTCTAAGAGCTAGTTCTTTGAGAAGACAAACAAGATTTACAGACACTTGGCCCTATTAACCAAAAGAAAGAAAGAGACGGTCGGGTGTGGTGGCGCACGCCTTTAAACCCAGCACTTGGGAGGCAGAGGCAGGCGGATTTCTGAGTTCGAGGCCAGCCTGGTCTACAAAGTGAGTTCCAAGACAGCCAGGGCTACACAGAGAAACCCTGTCTCGAAAAAACAAAAACAAAAGCAAAAACAAAAACAAAACAGAAAGAAAAAGAAAGAAAGAAAGAAAGAAAGAAAGAAAGAAAGAAAGAAAGAAAGAAAGAAAGAAAAGAAAAGGAAAGAAAGAAAAAGAAAGGACCCAAGTGAACAGAATCAGAAATGAACAGGGACTGTTACAACAGACACCAAAGAAACTCAGAATATCATAAGGGAATACTTTAAAAACCTGTACTCCATTAAGTTGGAAAAATCTAAATAATTAAAAAAAAAAAAGAATTCCTGATTCAAACTACCTAAGCTAAACCAAGTAAAGTCCTGCAGCCTAAACAGACTCAGGACAAGGGAGGGGATTCAAACAGTAATAAAAAGCCGTCTAACTAAAAACAGTTCAGGCCCAGAGAGATTCACGGCCAAATTCTATTAGACTTTCAAAAACAAATTATAACCAATCTTTCTTAAACTTTTCAAAAAATAGGGGTGAAAAACCTTTACAGTGAAAACTGCAAATCTCTGGAGAAAGGGATTGAGAAAGACACGAGAATGGAAGAGCATCGGTGGTTTGCAGATTGGTAGACTTGATGTTATGAAAATGACTGAACACACAATTCAGCTGCCCTGTCAATCGATATGGGGGAATCCTCAAAAAAAATGTAGGCAACACTATTTATTTATTATTCCCACATTTTAGTTAAGGAAATAAATAAATGAGTGCATTTTTTTTCATATTAGAAGTTAAAACACTACCCTGGTACAGGTCATGGTCTATAAATACTATTTTCAATTAAGACTTTATTTAAANGCTTTCTAGAAGAGTGGCAGATTTCACAATTGTAACAATGTGCAGAAGCGAGGGCAAGAGAGTATCAAGTGTGGAGTGAGGGAGAGAAGGAGGGAAGGAAACAGAAGTGGGAAGGAGGAAGGAGAGGAAAGGAGAGAGGTCACAGGAAAACAGAGTCTCATGGCCTCCTGGGTTTATTTAATGTTGGGGAAAAAGGAGGCTCTTCTGAGCCCATTTTATTTCCAGTAATATTTTGATATCTTTCTTGACTTTTTTAAAAAAATATTCATTTATCATCCAATAATGTGCCCTTTCATCTCCGTAAGTTTATACTCTTACCAAATGCATACTTGCTGTCCATTCTATTGCATGAGATTGAATACATGAGATTATTTCAATTTTTCTGCCTTTGTTTAATATTGGTTTTGTGTCCTACCGAGTGGTCCATAGAGAAGCTTCCATGCACTGCTGAAGAAAGCCTATAACCTTCGGTGTTTGGGTGAAATATTCTACAGACAAAATTCAAAAATTTGACACCCATTAAATAACAGCTTGCAAGGATCGACCTGTCTGGATGCGGATGGATTTGCCAAAGGCTTCTTCTCAGTCTCTGGTCCTGCTTGGCATTGCACCTCCTGCTGTGGTGACTCTGGTTCCCAGTGGAACTGCCTCACTGTCTGTAGCCCAAAGGTGCTCTTCCGTGGGGGCGGGCCGGGGAGGCAGACGGAGGGCTAATATCCTCTGGCTCTCTGATTGAGGGCCCTGTGGGCAGGCATGCGCATCTAACGTGGGTGCAATTGTTCCGGGGGTGGGGTGGACTTCACTTGCACCAAGACTTCAGTCTGTGCTGGCTCTGCCTTCTGAAGTTAGCCTTTTGCCTTACAATGGAGGACAGTCTCTGTAAAGTGTCAACAGAGCTGATCCCTCAGGGTCCTCCGGAGGGGACCACACCTGAGAGAACATGAAGCCCACCTGATATCAGGGACCCCTCTCCCCCAGTGTCAGCTCACAGACTGCAGTGTTCTTCCATTGTGTCTTCCCAGAAGTTTCTCTTGTGTCTTGAGGTCTGTACCAGGTCACCTGTGGGTTCGCTTGTTTGTTTGTTGTTGTTGATGTTTTGTTTCCTTATACATCCCTGTGTCTCTTTAATGACAATACTCATCTTTACCTAAGCTTTATGCATTTAGGAGACAGTGACCCGTAAGAAATCTCCACACAATTTTGTGTTCCAGGAAAGGGCTCAGAAGAGCCTCCTTTTTCCACAACATTAAATAAACCCAGGAGGCCATGAGACTCTGCTTTCCTGTGACCTCTCTCCTTTCCTCTCTTCTTCCTCCTTCCCACTTCTGTTTCCCTCCCTCCTTCTCTCCCTCACTCCACACTTGATACTCTCTTGCCCTCGCTTCTGCACATTGTTACAATTGTGAAATCTGCCACTCTTCTAGAAAGCNTTTAAATAAAGTCTTAATTGAAAATAGTATTTATAGACCATGACCTGTACCAGGGTAGTGTTTTAACTTCTAATATGAAAAAAAATGCACTCATTTATTTATTTCCTTAACTAAAATGTGGGAATAATAAATAAATAGTGTTGCCTATAGTGTTATATTAGTTACAGGAGGTAAAGGTCACAACCAAGAATTTTTCAAACATGAGCTTTTAACTATGTCTGCAAATGCTTTATTTAGTACGTGTTCTGAGTGAGGAATGTTCTAGACTGTGGGGACAGGGCAGCAAGAAACAATTAAGAAGATAAAAGAGGGCCAGGGATATGGCTATAGCTCAGTTAGTGAAGTACTTATCTTGTAAGAATTAGGACCTGAATTGCCAGAATACCTGTTTAAAAAAAAAAAATCTAGATGTGAGCTCAAAAGCACCGTGCTGGAGAGATGTAGGCAGGGGCTTTCTGGCCAGCCATGCTGATCTACTTAGCAAGCTCCAAGCTAGTGAGGGAGCCTGTCTCAAACAATGGTAGCTAGTGCCTAAGAGAGGACATCTCATTTGTTCTCTGGCTTCCATATATACGTGTCTACACATGAATGAACCCACACGCACATGGGTGTACACATGCACACATATACTCATGCATACACACACACATGCATACACGCAAATGGTTACCTGTATATGGTTCACATTATCATGGAGAAAGGCAAACCATAAACAAATAATAAAACAAGTTATATATCAAGCGATAACTGCTATGGAGAAGACCGAAGCAGAAGAGGGAACTAGGAAATACTGCTTTTATCTTTAATACTAAGAGTCAAAATCCTCCACATACATGATAAACGCTAAGCAGTACAGCTGGACAGGGCAATATAATTTATGGGATGAATGTTTATTCCTAATGTCCTGTTGCTTTGAGATAAGTAGCCCTGGGAAATGAAACCTTTGGAAGGAAAGGCTCAGGGGATTTTGGTGCTTGTTTGACTGGGACGAGATCTCACTTTGTAGCCCAGGCTTACCTTGAATACTGTCCTTCTATCTCAGTTTCCCACATGCTGGGGTTACTGGATGCAGGGCAATGCCTAGCTATAGTATTGAATCTTTGACTGTGGCAACTCTCTCAAGGGGCTCTCGAGAACCCAGGCAGCCCTTTCCCCTTCTGCTTCCTGAATAGTGAGGTGAGCAACATTGCTGAGCCACACTCTCCCCCCATGACGTATTGCCTTCCTGGTGCAGTGGACTAGTCAACTACTGACTAAAAACTTCAAGCTATGAGCCACAATCAACCTTGTTTCATGCAATTTAATTACTTCCTGCATTTTGTTATAAATATGTATGTTTTATGGGAGCTTGCACGTGCAAACACACACACACACACACACACACACACACACACAGTGTCCTATTAGCCTTGCCATGTGTAGTAGCTATTCCTGGTTGTCATCTTGACTGTATCTGGAATGAACTACAATCCAGAATTGGAAGGATCACCTGTGATCCTAATCTGGAGGCTGGGAAATACAAGTTTCTGACCTGAATCTTGGCATGGAGATCTTGAGGCATAGTGGCTATGAATCACGGAAGATTAAGACAGGGAGTTCAAGGTCATCTGGGACAAAACAAG
The DNA here is from genome assembly GCF_900095145.1 of Mus pahari. Classification (NCBI taxonomy): domain Eukaryota; kingdom Metazoa; phylum Chordata; class Mammalia; order Rodentia; family Muridae; genus Mus; species Mus pahari. The sequence continues at coordinate 60,083,914 of NC_034605.1, read as the reverse complement.
TCTTTTAATCTGGGCCACACCTTCTGCTGGAGACCTACTTAAGGACTTTGGAAGAGGGAAGATTGACTCTCTTCTTCACCCGCTTGCCTTGTGGGACTGCTAGATCCTTGGACTTCCATTCACAGCCACTGCTGACCATTGTTGGGAGTTGGGACTGCAGACTGTAAGTCATCAACAAATTCCCTTACTATATAGAGAGTCCCCATAAGTTCTGTGACTCTAGAGAACCCTGACTAATACACCATGATACCTGATACCACAGTGGAACACAGGCGATGTATTTCCTTAGTGTCTGTGCATCACCTTCCCCAGGATCACAGTGGAACGCAGGCGATGTATTTCCTTAGTGTCTGTGCATCACCTTCCCCAGGATACTGAGTAGGTCCAGATATCACAGACTGAATTTGTTTGATGCAAAGGACACTTGTATCGTGTTGGTTGTAGAGACAAGGAAACATATTTGTTGGTCCCTCTCTGCTGGCACATACACAAGACACACCAATATGACCGTCCTCCTCCGAACCTGCCAGGATATGTCTTATAAATTCTGTCATGCGCCATCCTTCCCAATAAAGGTGAAGTGGGCAATATAGAAAGCCATCCCTTTAAGAGACAATCATCTCCTCCTCTGCCTCCTCCCCTTGCCAATGGGTCTCCAGAGAACCTCCAGCTCTCCTTGAAAACATTTTGAAGTGGGCAATAGCGCCTACATACAAGGGAGTTTTTATTTTAATGTCTATTGACATATCATCAAAGAACCAAATAAAACGATTTTATTCGGCGATACTTTCTTAAGGCAGCCACTGTTTGTGAGAAACTCTGGCATGTCAAGAATGAATGACAGCCCCAACCACATCTCCAGTGTACCCGCATAAGAAATCGCCACACTGCTGCCTGGGTGCTATAAAGTATTTTTATGGTGCTCTAAATTCGGTTGGTGTATAGTAAACCGGGCACTGGAGACAAATTTCCGAGATTGTGTATATATCAATATAATAGACAGTCCAATCTATTTCCAGGGTAATCGCTGTGTATATCTTAAAGATACATTTTTATTAAAAATGAGATTTATTCTATATGAGAGGCTTTATAAAGTGGTTGCCCATTGGTATGGCATCAACTTTTGGGGAGTCTCATTCACAGTCACTGCTATGGGATAGTGTCTCCAGCATGTTGTTGCTTTGGAGTACAAGCTCACTCTACAAAATCCCAAAGTCTATTATTTTGTTATCTCTCCTTTTAAGATATACTTAGGGACCCTTTGATAGAGATAGCTCTACTGAAGCCTTGGACTGAACCCCTTGCCTCTTCTGCCTGCTATAGAGAAGTGCTCATGTTCTGTGCAGGCCAAATCCCCAGCTGGTGCTCAGTCTGGCATGAAGAAGAGTGTATTTACTGTTTTCCACATTTATTCCCGTGTCCTCCAGACAAGACTTCCCTGAGCTTCTTACTGCAAGGAATCTCACTCTCTCTCTATCCCTCAGGCCTGATACCACAGTGGAATATCCCCCATCTTCTTGTAACACCATGGGAATCAAAGGGAGATTAAGTATATCAGTGGCAATTTTAGTAGACTGTGATTTTACCAAACTTTTTTTTTTTTTTTTTTTTTTACAAATTTCCTCAAATCCCAAAGCATTTCCCCTCCATTTGAACAAGTCACCCGAGCCACCCACACTTCCAGCACCAAGGATTGCTGGTGCTGGACATCTCACCTGGGCACACCACATAGGCTTCCCAGCCCCTTTCTTGCTTGGGAACCAGAGAGCCTAGCTGCAGGCTCTTGCTCTGGAAGTCCTCAGAAAGGTCTGAAAAGAGACTGCCACCCCTGATACCTGGGCTCTGGGTCTCCTTGCAGCTCTGTCATGCTGCTGTCCCTCTGTCTGTCTATCCATGGCGTCAAAAGTCTTGTGATAAACTCCATATTTCTTGGTAATCTATTTCAGTGTCCTGGGAGCCATTTTCCCCATCCAAACCTAACATAAACCTTTGTTCATGTACTGGAATGCCCTTTCCATTCAGTTGCAGAATGCTTTCTCCACCAGCGTTTACCTGTCAGAACAACAATTGGGAGGCTGGACTTAGATAAAATATAAACACATCTAAGAGATGTTCTGGACATAAACTTGAGATTCTGTCTCTACTACAGATCTCACCTACTCACCACCCTTAGGTGCAATGCATCCTGGAAATGCACATAACTGTATGCATTGTTCCGTTCTTCTCTGAAACTGTCTCCCCTAGACCTCTCGATAGAAACTGAATAAAAGTTGGCCAGTCAGCAGTCTCTCACCCGGGCACCTTCCTCTCAGCGGGCACCTTCCTCTCAGCATCTTAGGATATGTGCCGATTCATTGCCTTGCCTATCTGGAAGCCTCTCGCCCTGGACCTACACACACTAATCCAAGGGTGGAAAACGCCTATGGTTCCTCATGGAACCGTGAGACAGGCAGCCCTGTGGGAAAGTCTTGTTCCACCCTGGGGCACAGACATCCAAAGCAAGCAGGGACAATGGAGCGAGAAATGCAGTTCAGTCACACGTGCAGAACCCACAGCGTCCAGAACTCAGTTCGAGCTGCCTGGCTCACTGGGCTGGGCACTAATTCCTCTAGTGAAGGGAGAGAGGAAGCTGGGGTCTCTGCCTGTACTCCCAGCTTCCCCCCTCTTGCTCCTGCCTGCGTGAGTTAGGCTGCCATAAGGAAATACTGGAGTGGGTGACTTAAACAGCAGAAATTGGTTTTCTGAGGGTTCTGAAACCCAGCGGTCTGAGATGAGAGCCCCATTCATTGTAGCTGAGTTTTGATGAAGGTCTACTTCCGGCTTGCAGATAGCCGATGGCTAGCTATGTTTGCAGGCCCTTTCCTTAGTGCCTTGGCAAAGAAGAGGTGGCGATGGAGAGAGACCAGGAGCGATTAGGATGGTCCTTAATTAAGTCCAAAGATTGTCTCCGTCCTTGCTCGCACTGAGTGCTGGGGCTTCAACAGGAACCGTGGAGGACAACTTCCAGCCCAAACCACCCGGCGTGGGGAGCTCTGCAGTGATAGCAGGCAAAGAACAACGTGCTCGCCTCTTCCCTCACCTCATACTTTGCCTTAGTCATAAATAACATTAGGAAGGAGATAGATGTAAATGCAGGCACAGGAACACGCGCAGCACCATCCCTGGAGGGAAGAAGTGGTTATATTTCAAATTATTAAAGAGTAAACCACGTGCACAGAATAAATGGATCTCATTTAGTGCTGGAAGTTTGGTGCCTTTTATTTTTACTTAATTAGAGCATTTTCTATGTAAAGGGCTCATGTTTTTTGGTGAGACGCATCAGCAGCAAATTTAACTTCCGAGGAAAAGCAATTAGTTTCAGAAATGGAGGTTGTCTGTCACTTATATGATCTTAGGAATGAGCAGCCGCAGAGCCTTGGTTTCTCCCTGTGCTTTTGGCGCCAAGTTCAGCCTGAGTGTGTGGCAGGGACTCGGCTGAAATGGGACTGGTGTTGATTTGAGGCTGATAGATGGTAATGGATCCTGAAGTAACTCAGGAGAAATGGGCAGGGCATGAACTCCATCTATAAAGTGATTTTCTTTTTCTTTTTTTTTTTTTTTTTTATAACTTAACCCTCAGTATTTGATTATTTTAATCAGCACATTTGGTAGTCAAAGGCTCTGTGGCTTCAGGCAAGATAACCACAGTAAAGAGTCATAAAAAAAAAAGCAGTATTCAGAATCTGAATAAAATATATAATGCTTTTGCTGCTGGGGGGGGGGGGGAGGTAAGGATGCCGCCCTTCTCTGACCTCCTGATAGGATAAGTCACACTGGCAAATCTATTTATGTAAAGCCACTTTGGGAGTCTGGGAACAAGCCCAATGAGTGGAGGAGGATCGCTTCTTTCGAATGCTGCTGGATTTTGTTTGCTAGTATTTTATCAAAGGACTTCTCTTTCCAGCTACTGTTTTTTCCTGAGATGAGAGCATCTCTCAGGCCAGCTCTAAAAGACCTATCAGGAAATGTGATAGAACCATGGGGTCACTAGCATTTGGCAAAGGGCTTGCAGGACACTGTGCTGCAGGCCGGAACAGAGTAAGTAAAAGAGGAACTACAGTCTGCAGCCTCAGACCCATCCCCACTTCCTGATGGCCTCATTGGCAAAGCTCTTCCCCAGATTTCTTCTTACAGAGCAGTGTGTACTCCACATCTCACAACTGCACAGTAATCGATTCCTTTCTCATTCTCTCTCCCTGTGTGACCCACAAGGGTAAAGCAGTGTCCATTGTATTCCCTGAGATATTCTGCATTCCCTAACATTGCCTGAAGCAGAAGAGGGACCAAGCACTAGTTACTGGATGGATAAACATTAACCAAGTCAGCTTGGCCCACTGTCAAAAAACCACTATGGAGCTAGCCTATAAAAAATTCATAATACAAAGCAATAGTGTATACAGCACACTAACACTATTTGTTGATTCCTGGCTTACACTTCACATACATACATATACATACACACACATGTATTTGTGTGTGCATATGTGTATGTGTGTGTGTGTGTGTGTGTGTGTGTACCTGTAATTATAGAAAATATATTTCAGGTTGAACACCTCTAGTCTGAAAACCTTTAACCCGAGAGATGCCAAATTCCAAGTTCTTTGAGTGTTCTCGTAATGTAGCTGAGAAGTTCTGAGCCCAACTTCATGTGATGGGCTCCTGTTTGATGCCGAAATTCCCGCTAAATTCCTGTCTTTGTGCAGAGACACCAAAAATATCATAAATGGTTACTTTCAGGCTCTGTGTATAGGAAATATAAGAAATAAAAATTAATTTTGTGTTTAGACTTACAACTGATAATATCCAAAGGTTCCCAATGTTGGATGTCTAAAACAGCTCCGGTAGGAACCAATTCAGATACGGACCATGTAACCCTTGTATACTGAAATCATTATATACTGAGCTGTTCTGTATTCACATTAGAGCCCTGTAAAAGATGGGTGCAGTGGAACATGCCTGCAATCCCATAAACCAATATGCTGAGGCACGAGAGTGTGTGTGTGTGTGTGTGTGTGTGTGTGTATGCAAAGCTAGCCTGGGCTACATAGTGGGACCTGGTCTCCTGAGTCAGAGCAAACAAAAAGCCACACTGAGTAGGCTCCTTGTTAGCCATTGGCTCCCTGGAAGTTGCTGTTATTAAGATAGGGTTTGAACTCACTTCTTTCCGACTATGGTGTATGCTCTTAACAACTACATACAAAAAAAAATTTTCCCCAAGACATGTTGCAGCTGAGAACGGGACTCAATAGATTTTTGCTAACGAGAAGCCACATCTTGGCTTCCTCCTTCCAAATGAGAGGTTCCTTGGGCCAATGTGACATTAACATTTAGACAGATTCCACTATATATAATGAAACTGCTGTTGCATGTAGAATGTGATTGTTTAAATGCCTAAGGAGCTTCATTGAAAATGCAGCATCCGTTTCAAGAAAGCAGTGTTCCTCTCCCTCTTTTGTCCATGCTAACGTGTTTGAAGAGGCAGAAAAAGGTTCTTCCCAACCCCAGGCCTAGGTCAGAAGCCTGGGGATGGGGGTGCAAGGGTAGAGGCACACAATCTTGCTTCCACCATGTCCAAGGCTTATCCAGGAAGAGCTGGAGCTCTGGGTTTTATTTTTTCAGTTATGACGGTGATGAGGAACCACTTATAAGGCCCCCCTCTTGAGATTGCCCACCCTCAGTTTTGTATATGAATGGTTTACTTGGGCCAAGTTGAGAGAGAAGTTCTGTGGATGAGTGTTTTGACCATACATATATAAGTACACCCCATGCTTGCCTGGTGCCCATGGAACTGGAGTTATGGGTGGTTGTGAGCCCATGATGTGGGGGCTGGGAACTGAACCCACATCCTTGGCAAGAGTAGTCCATGTTCTTAACCACTTAGGCGCTCCCCCCAGCCCCTGAACCTAGGAGCCAGATACTCTGCTGTCCACTCAGCCTGTTCATTTAACCTGCTTTTAAGAGAACAAGGTAGCAACAATTCTGACTGCCTTGGCTTCCCATGAAATCAGTTTTTGCTTCCTAAACAAACCCATGATTGTAATCTTACATTGTACACTCTTCCATGTTCACAAATCCATGACCTAAAGGGCAATGCATGCATGTATGAATGTGTGTCATGGTAGTCCTTTGTTGAAGACAACAAGCAGGTGCAAAGTGACCTGTAGAACAAATATCCACTATGCATTTTAGAAACAAAGTAACAATATTGCTTGATAATTGCATGTTTGAAGCAGTGAATGCTTTGGGGTCAACTGGTGTCAGTGACTTAGACCCATGAAAAACACTTATGAAGATTTCTGAAAGTGTCCCTAATTTCCTCTCCCATGCAATGCTTTCTGTGCTGACTGGTAAGTACAGAGCAAGGCCCTTTTCGAGGGACTGCAGCAAGACACAGCAGCAAAGATATGTCAGATACACACAAGGGACAGGTTACATACAAGTCAGAAATCACAAATCACAGGCAGACAGAAGACACAGGGATAGAAGTGAGAATCCAAACTTGGGCTCCCTGGTAGGTCAACCCAAGGGGAAGCACTGAGCCTCCTTCCCAGCTATGACTTGAATCCAGTTCTGTGCCTTTGGGGTTCTAACTGGTGTGGGGCTAAGATACAAAGATGACAGATGCTCTGAGGAGGTTAGAAAAGGGATCTACAGGTCTCTCTGAATGACATTTAGTCAGAACCGGGACAGGAGACTAGCAAGTAGCTAATAATAAAAGATTTGGAAACATCATTCCTTGTAGTGGTCATTATGGGTAAATTTTCTGAGGGAAGAAAGAAACAGGATGAAAATAAAGGGCAGTGACAGGGTTAACGTCAGGAGATGGGAGGTAAACCAGCACCGACAGTAGGAAATGCACAGTAGCTGGACCCGGCAGAGTCTCCCAAATCTTCTTTGGAATTGCCGCTGGCAAGCATGATGGGATATCCACTAAAGGGTATGAAGAGGGACAGGGGGATGGCTCAATATGTTACAAAGTTGAAGGGAAGAAAAGATACAGAAAGAGCTAAGTGTGGATGGTGCTGTTTCAGAAGGCAGAGGGAAATGAAGGAGTCTGGTGGTGGGTTGCAGAAAAGACAAAGAGAAAAGAGAGTCTTTGTAATTTATTTCGAAGACATGATTACTGGTTGTACATAAGAGGCAGGAGAGCACTCTTCCAAAAGGTGATGCCTGACATCTTGACCGGAGTAATCAATGGAGAAAGGAGAGGTGCCTTTGTTAGGATATGTTTATGTAGAGCTTAAAGCTGAGGTCTGGGCTGCAAAGCTAAATCCAATTTACTATAATAAATTCTGAACACTCGCTCAGAGCCAAGCATCAGACTAGGAGCAGCAGAAATTCCTTGTCCTCTCAGAGAATGTCAGTTCCAAGCTAGAGTTCATGTCCTAGGGATTACAGGAGTGAGATATGAACACATTGGAACGGGCAGCCCTAATGCTCACAGCTTAATGTTATTATGACTGTGCTAAACGGAAAGACAGGAGAAGATGTGGAACCAACTCAGGGAAATTCTATAGAAACATCTAGGTGAGCAGCATCCTTGATGCTGAGGGGGTTGCAAGAGGCAAAGATGGAGCAGAGAAAGGAAGTCTTGAATCAGGGCATGAGGTGAGCACAGGGCATTAAGGAAAGGGTGGAAACAAACAAGGCTGGAAAAGCATGCTGGAGCCAGATTTCCCCAAGCTTTGAACAGAATCAGATACATCCGATGGCGTCCACCACTCATGACGGTGGGGAGCTGTTAAAGTTTATAACCCTGCATTTAAGTCATTACAACTTGGATTATACAATTTTAGGGGAAAGACGGCCTGAGGGCTTTGAGAAACCTTGAGATAGATGGTCGTGTAGAAAATACTGATGTCACGTGCATTGCATGTAAGTTTGTGGAGAGACATTACACTATCTATCTTTGTGTGCCTAGCCTTGTGCATCACTGGGTATCTGACACAGCATTAACTGACCTCCAAGCTCATCCATGTTAGAACATGTACCAGGATTTTTTCTCCTTTTAAGGGTAAATACCATTCCTGGTATACATACCCTTCCTTCCACTTAGAATGTTTTCTTTTTATGCAAATGATGCTCCTCTGAACATAGCTGTACCCCCCAGGGAGCAGGGACTTCAACTGTGGTTCCGAGGTACGGGTACTTTACGTCTTGCAAATCCAATGGGATCCAAGAATTAGTGGTAGTCCATTTGTTTCTTCTTAATTTCCAGTGTGTGGGTCAAGCAGAGTGGCCATTAAAGTGAAAGGAGGTGGCTCGAGGTACTTGCAGAGGGTAGAAAACGCACACCGACCCTGTCTCCCTTTCCTCCGAGCTCTGCCTGGGGGCCTTCTACCCAGGAAGGAGACAACTGTGCTGAAGGAATGAGAGAAAACCTCAGGATGAGGTGGCTGGCAGTGCCTGGCCACAGTCCCTTACGCCCCTCCACTGCTGGCAGAGTGGCCATAGTCCCTTATACCCTCCACCGCTGGCAGAGTGGCCATAGTCCCTTACACCCTCCACCGCTGGCAGAGTGGCCATAGTCCCTTACACCCTCCACCGCTGGCAGAGT
>NC_034605.1:60058312-60075263 GCF_900095145.1 Mus pahari | reverse complement strand
CCTTACACCCTCCACCGCTGGCAGAGTGGCCATAGTCCCTTACACCCTCCACCGCTGGCAGAGTGGCCATAGTCCCTTACACCCTCCACCGCTGGTATTGCTGTTTGAGCTTTTCCGTGGCAATTTCCCAGTGATTTCAGTTGCCTGGGTGATTTTGATGAGATGCAGTCTTGACCCAGAACTTAGTGTCAGGACATCTCTAACCCTGGACTGAGAAGGTTGGATGGATGGGGCTTATTCTGGGTTCTTAGGAATGAGGTTCCCCAAAGCTTTCATCAGCTTCAGGATAGGAGGCATGAAGGTGGCCAGCCAGGACAGGCAGAAGCAGGCTGTGAGTTGGAGAGATTCTGACTGTGTCAGGAAAGCGCAAATGGCTGGGTGTAAGCCTAAGACCAAAGGCAGCTGTAAAGGGATGCAATACACATAATTTTACAGCCATACAGGGCTTCCTTACCAGGCAGCTGTTGCTACCCTGTTCCCACTGATCCCAACAGCATGAGCACCATTCCGTGAAAGACTGGGCAGTATCGTTCAGGCATAACTGCTCTGTAGGTGCTCCAGCCTTTTCAGTACAATGCTTGTATTTGGGGAAAATAATCTTCCCTGGGAGATTTTTAAAGGTCTAGGTGTGTTTAATACATCATTAAAATGAACTGTTTTTACACTGTTTGTAGTCATGAGCTTTCTCTGTCAGAAATGTAGAACATGTGTATGTTCTTACGACGCCAGATTTCACTGGATAACAATAAAATCACAAACTATGTCAGTTCCCTTAGCCGTAGCTTGCCAGCTATTCCTTTGACAGATGACCACAGGCCATTACAGGATCTTTTATTGCCATCTTAATGATTAAAATCACCAGATGACACATTATATATCAGACAGAAATAATATCTATATATGTGGGTTAGTGTGGTGATTTGAATGGGGAGGGCCCATAGGTTTATGTGATTGAACACCTGGTTTCCAGTTGGTGGAACTGTTCAGTCAGCATTAGGAGGTGTGGCCTTGTTGGAGGAGGTGTGTTACTGGGTGTGGGTTTTGAGGTTCCAAAAGCACACACTGCTCCAGTTAGCTCTATTTCTGCCTCCAACTCGCAAGCGAGATGTAAGCTCCCAGCTACTCCATCACCATGCCTCCCTGCCTGTCTGCCTGCTAGCTGCCATGCTCCCCACCATAATGGCCATGGACTTATTACCCTCTGAAATTATAAACAAACCCTCCATTAGATATTCTCTTTTATAAGTTGCCTTTGCCATGGTGTCTCTTCACACCAAAATAACTAAGTAACTAAGTACTAACTAAGTACTAAGTAACTAAGTACTAAGTAACTAAGTACTAACTAAGTAACTAAGTACTAACTAAGTAACTAAGTAATAACTAAGTAACTAAGACAGTTACCAAAGGGTTCAAGAGGCCTCAGAGCTCAAAGAGAACTTATTAGAGGCAGAGAGCGATAGAGAGGCAGAGGCTGATAGGCAAAGGGTCCGAGGTGGTGTTGGTGTGGATAACAGTAGATAACAAACCAAGTTGAGAGTACCTCCTGGAGACCTAGCTGTAGAGACAAGGCATGGAGTCAGGGTTAGAGCTAAACCCCCAGTTTATGAACCTCCTGAGTGGCGCTGGGCAGGAGGTGCTGTCTATGTGCACAAGACACAGAGTCAGCCTATACTCAAAAGGAACCAAATGCTTCTTGGGAGATGGAATCACCAAGTGAAGCTACAGCTTGAAACTGCTAGACATGATATGCAGGGCACAGCCCCAAGTCAATATTTATCTTCCTACAATTATGTTGGGTTAATCCTTCATATATAATCAATGAAATAATAAACTTTTCCCAAGTTGCTTTATTTGCTAGTGTTATGTAGCCCATTGCTCCAATGTTCATATTGATATGGAGGTGAGGAGAGAGAACAGATCAATATTTATAATCTGGAGCAAACATGGTGGCTTTTAACAAGAACCCGGCAGAAAGGGGAGGCAGCCTGAGAATAATCTTGCTCATCTCAAATGTCTACTGTGAAAAGCAACAAGCCAGAACCACATTAGATACAAATATGTCTCTCAGAAACCAGACACGAACTGGAAGACAGCAAAGCCACAGGAGAGATCATAAACCAACTGGGAAATGAATAGCACACAAATGGCCAAACTAAAATCCTATATAAACACAGCATCGCAGCCAAGATGGAACACTGGTTGCGATCCTGGGGTGTCTTGGTCTGAGTTCTGGTGTCTGCTCTGTCATTTACAGTTCATGGGAAGACCGTTCCCTCCTAACCTCAGCTTCCTGTACTGGTAAACAGACCAGGATATAGCAGAGCCTGCCATTCAAGAATATGTTAGGTTGGAATGAGCTAGTCTATGTGGTGACCTTGAATTTGGGGGTGGTCTGGCCCCAGATGTCTTTTGGGGAGCCACCCTCTCCTCCTTGAAGCCAGATCTGTGGTCAGCTTCAGTCCTGGAAATAGGAACAAATCATGCCTTGCTCCTTTCTCAGTGGAGGCTAGGAGAGACCCGGCAGTGGCACACTAGACCTGCATATAAATTGTTACAACCACGAGGAGGACAATTGGTAATATGCCAGGACAACGCTTGCAAACCCCTGCGGTATACTCAGTGCTAGTCCTAGAAGGACGTTTCCCCTAAGAACAAAGGGTTAGAAATAACCCAAATGCTCATCAATACAAGGCCATTTAATTAAATTAGGATGCAGAATTCAAGGGCACTCTGCAGCTAAGTGAAGGCATTGGCTTTGACATTTGAGTTCCCCGAGACACATTTTAAGTTGAAAAGAAAGACAAAAAAAAAAAAAAAAAAAAAGCAGAGCAAGCTGCAGAGTATCACTGTAATAGGCAAATTGTGTGTAACTTAAAGGGAGAAAGTAAGACTATGCATTCCTATTGTGCTTGTACAACCATCAGGAATCGAGGGCAGGTATAATTAATAAGCTAAGGCAGATGCACACCTATGTATAGGTACTGACTTCTCCGGGTTGGGCGGTCACCTCTCCCAGAGCCCATTTATTTACACAGTCTCATTCATTCGGTGCTCCAAATTATATGAATGGATTACTTGCCAATAATGTAGTGAAATAATTACTTTACATTTTTAACTTTCTAAGCACAGCCAGTGTGCCTTGTTGCCAATCTTGTCAGCTTCATCCTGACCTTCCTTGTTAGCATACCTACAACCTATCCTTCTTTTCACTGCTGGGTATTTTTCAGAGCTCCAAACCGTTGACACTGGGAAAGTAAACCAGGCAGGTGCTGCCCTTCCCGGATGGAGGTAAGGTTGCTCTTCAGGTACAGATAGGGAAACATGATGCATCTCATTGCTGGCCCCGCCTCTGCTCCTATCCCTGACCTTGGCTGAAACAATCACTTCCTTTGCTCGGGCTCCTCTGTTTACCATTCTGGAAACTGAGCATGCCATTCTGGAATTTGTTCCTTATATTCATTACATGTGGAGGAGAGGATTTGAAATCTTCAAGCAGAAAAAAAGGGGAAAGCACTTATCAGTATATGTAATATGGAAACTTCTTGTATAACAAGACAGAAGAGGTAAACAAGGATCCGAACATGGAGCCTCTCGGAGGCTAATCCATGTAGCACATTTGCACTGAGGCATACCTCATTTTCTCTTGACCTCTCAGGCAGTTCCTCTGTGTATGTGCACACATGTGAGGGTACATGTGAAGTACATGTACACAAATTATGGTACATGTACACATGTGAGGTACATATACATATATGAGGTATGTGTACACATGTGGGATACATGTAGACAAGTGAGGGTACATGTACACATGTGATGGTACATGTGAGGTACATGTACACATGTGAGGGTACATGAATGCATGTGAGAGTACATGTATATATGTGGGGGTATTTGTACACATGTGGGGGTATATGTACAAAAGTGAGGGTACATGTACACATATAAGGTACATGTACACCTGTGTGGGTATATCTACACATGTGAGGTACATTTACACAAGTGAGGGTACATGTAAACATTTGAGGTACATGACCACATATGTGGGTACATGTACACACATGAGGGTAAATGTACACATATGTGGGTACATGTACACATATGAGGGTACATGTAGAACTAGAGGAAAACCTCAGAAGATACTCACCTTGTTGATTTTTGCTCCTGTTGTTTTGAGGCAGAGTCTTTTACTGGGCCTTGCCCATTAGGGTGAAGTAGCTGGCCAGGCAACCCCAGCATCCCTGTGCCCCCTTTGCTGGCTTAACATGTGCCTCCCACCACCATGCTGTCTTGGTTTTGTTTGTTTGTTTGTTTTTGAACTAAAATATGGTTACATTACTTCCTCTAACTCCTCATATACCCCTTCTCAAAACACAGCCTCATGTGTGCTTATATATACAAATAAATAATACATTTAAAATGGTTATCTAATACTAAGTGGTCAGCTCAGAAAAACATATACATGCAAGCAACACTCTACAGACCCAGTATGTTTTGTTTCATTTTTAACATGGCTTCCTGGGATTGGAACTCAGGCCTTCTAGTGCACACCATCTCCGTGGGCCTCTCAATCAATCTCTCTCTCTCTCTCTCTCTCTCTCTCTCTCTCTCTCTCAGTTAGTAAGTACTGATATTATTGTTCCACCTATAGGGTTGCATCCCCCTTCAGCTCCTTGGGTACTTTCTCTAGCTCCTCCATTGGGGGCCCTGTGTTTCATCCAATAGCTGACTGTGAGCATCCACTTCTGCGTTTGCCAGGCACTGGCATAGCCTCACAAGAGGCTGCTATATCAGGGTCCCTTCAGCAGAATAAAGATGACAATTTCTAACAAATGTTTGCGGTTGTCACATAAACCTAAGATAGGGCTCTTGAAATAATTTGTCATTTGTTTCTTTTTAAAGAGTCAGTAGTGGTCACAAATACCTTTTAAATTCTTAAAAGGTTTGTATTGATATTTACATTCACATACATACAGAACATATCTAAAAACACAGGCATAAGACATCCTCTTAATCTTTGGCACAAGATTTAGTATCTCAAAGGAGGGTGATTACTCAATAGGAAACAGTATTCTTGAGAGGTTACTGAATAGGAAACAGTATTCTAGAGAGGTTACTGAATAGGAAACAGTATTCTTGAGAGGTTACTCAATAGGAAACAGTATTCCTGAGAGGTTACTCAATAGGAAACAGTATACTTGAGTGCCAGTGACCACACCGGGAAGCTAATTCTTACCTCCAGCCATGGAGACCACCATAGAACCAGGACGGAGATAAGGACCATTGGCCAGAAGTGTGTGACTATACATATGCTAGCCTTTAAAAAAATCAATGTCTTTTAAAATTTAAAAACTTATGCTAACTGTCCTCAATAAAGATTAAGGATAATTAGCTAACTCAATTTGTTCTCTTTTCTGTTTGCATTGATTAAATATATTTGCTGTTGTGGTTTGTATTCCTTAATCCTCACCCCGAAAAGAAATCATAACATATAAATCTTTTGTAAACATATACATCTATTCCTTTATGGGTAGTCCAACCTTAATAAAACACCTTACATTTAATAGCTTCATATTGATAATATTTTGGAAAAGAAATCATAGCAAGTTATGTTACTTACTATATAAATGAGATAAAAAAATTAATATATCACTTAGAGTTTGTTTTTAAAAGAAATCTGTATTAAAAATCTATCTATATAACAAATTTTATAGCTTAAAGAAATTTGTATTGTATTATTTGAATAAATGCTGTTTTATATAAACAATTAGCATTTTAAGGTTTTATGAAATATTTAATAGACTCAAAACTACCATTTTCCTATGTTTTAAGATGTTTAGAGTGCCCAGATTTGTAAGGTCACCTGTATTTTCCTGGTCTTCTAATACATCAGCACCATGTTTAAATTTGTAACTGTATGTGCATTTTAATTGGACATGATGATAACAAAAAAAATTTTAGCACATAAAATATGAATTAAAATAACTGAAGTGGCCATAGTTTGTTACAACTTTTTGACACAAACAAGATGTGAAAACAACCAGAAACATATAAAACAATTGCCATAGACATGCATGACACAATTCTATGGAAGTAGGATGTTCAGTATAAAAATGGTAGAAAGTTTCTGCTGTCTCTTTAAGATGTGAGGAAGGCATAGAAACAAAAGATCAAAAGGTAAACATAGGTTGTCACATAGACCAGTTTTCTCTGTCTCTCTCTGTTCATCTCTGTCTCTGTCTCTCCGTCTCTCTCTGACTCTGTTTTTCTCTCTGTCTCTATTTCTGTCTCTGTCTCTGTGTCTCTCTGTGTCCCTTTCTGTCTCTGTTTGTCTCTATCTTTGTCTTTCTCTGTATCTGTGTGCTTCTATGTCTGATTCTGTTTCTGTCTCCTTCTCTGTCTCTCTCTCCATCTCTGTCTCCCTCTCTGTCTCTCTCTCCATCTCTGTCTCCCTCTCTGTCTCTCTGTTTTTGTCTCTGTCTCTGTCTTTTCTGTGTCTCTGTCTGCGTGTCTTTTTCTGTCTGTCTGTCTCTGTTTCTGTCTTTCTGTTTCTGTCTCTGTCTTTCTCTGTGTGTCTGTGTATCTGTTTCTCTGTCTTTCTGTCTCTCACCCCTCTCCCTTTTCTCCCCCGCCCCCGCCCTCTGGAAGTAGTCTCCCATTGTGTCCAGGCTGCTGTCTAGGAGATAATAAACTGTCTTAGGATATGTAGGCATCAGGTTTCATAATAACATTTTCTCAGAAAATCGATGTGCTTTTACATATTACCCAGGAGCTATATGGGAGGGTCAGGAAATGCCTGCTTCTGGTGTCAGGATATATAATCATTTAGTGGGTCTCCAGTCAGAAATAAACAGAAGCAGAAGAAAACAGAAGCCAAATTTAACAAGACTGTCATCTGTCCAAATGACAAACAGGAAAGCTCACCCACAGTGCCTGGGTCTCAGCATAAACCCTAAAATTGTTGGGAACTTCAATTGGTCATCTTCAATAGCTGGAAGGGTTCCCCCAAGTTGTAGAGACTCAACTCAGGACAAACTGAGATTCCTGGCTTTAAGGCTGGCAAAATTTTGGGACCAGTTTGCATAATAATGACATTTTACTGTATGCATGAATCAAGAGAAGAAGGAGGAGGGAGGAGGAAGAGGAGGAAGAGGAAGAAGGAGGAGGAGGAGGAGGAAGAAACAACTGCTGCCCAAGGAAAACTGTAGGATGGTAGAAGACAAAGGAGCAGGATCAGAGGAAGAGATGGAGGCAGGTGTTTTAGAATGTTATCATTAGTGTTGAGATAAACTTTAACATTTTAAAATCAATTTCTTATTTTACCATCTAACTTAACTCATATGTAGTATTTTAGAGCCCTTTCCCGTTGCAAATTGCCATTTTAATCAATTTTTACAGGTAATTTTATATTATAATTAAAGCAGCCTGCTTGTTTGAGATTTTTTAAAATTTTTATTTCCTAGGACTTTAAGAGTTCAAGATAAACCAGTTTGGAGGTGGTAAATGTTCCCCACTGAAGGACATTGAAGTTAGTCAACCTTCAGTTAGATCTCTTCTTTTCCCCAAATATCTGCAAGTTGAAGGCCAGTAATTACCACATATAAAGCCTGCTGATTTCCAGATTTTTAGCTTTGTCCCTTTCCCCTCTCTTTTCCTGAAAAGTTGCCTGTCTATGCCAGGCGCGGATGCTTGTTTTGGGTCAGGTTTATGTGCTGCTTTCAGGACCAATTTTCTCAGCTTTTACCCTGAGACCACCTTCTCCCTGGGCTATCCATCATGTTCACAAAACACAGGGAGCTTGCTAGGTCCCCAGGAGGAGCTGTTGCATATCATGAGACGTTCCCTGATATCTACACACCTTTGGGTGGGAGGAAATAAGTGTCATCTATTGTTGGTACCTTTATGAACAGACCCCTGTGATGGTATGAGTGAGAACAGCCCCCAAAGGCTTGTACATGTGTATGCTTATGATGAACTGTTTGGGAAGAATTAGGATACACGGCCTTTTTGGAGGAGATGTGTCACTGGAGTGGACTTCAAGGTTTTGAAACTCCACACCAGGCCTAGAATCTCTCTCGACCTGCTATTTATGGATCAAGATGTAATATCCACTGTGACAATAGATTAAAACCTCCAAAACTATAAGCAAGCCCTCCGTTAAATGCTTTATTCTATAAGAGCTGCTTTGGTCCTGGTGTCTTGTCATAGCAATAGAACGGTGACAAAGACAAGTACTCATAAAGTCCCTAAGCAAAGGGCTTGGCAAGGCCACATGAAGAGCAACAGGAAGTCAAAGAAGTGAGCGTTTGAGGAGTGTCAGGAAGCAACGGCCAAATAGTAACAACGCAACGTATCTTAAAGGCAATGAAAGCCAAGACAAACAAAACAGGAACCAAAACGTCTCCAGACTTCTGAAAGTGAACAAAATCCAGAATGCCTTTGGAGACCCCAAAGCCAGCAACCAAACCAAACCAAACCACAGGACCAAATTCTTGAAGCAAGCAAACTAGACACTTTAAACCATGTGTACTGAAAGCAGAGCAAGACGGGTATCTACCAAATTAGGAGCCTCAATGAACCAACTCAGAGTAAACACAGAAACCATCAACCAGACCAAGGGCAGCCTGAGACCCTGAAAACAACTCACCAGTAATCCCAGATAGCCTGGACTCGGTGGGTCCGTGCACATACCTGCCTGCCTTCCATTCAGGTTGTCTCCTGGAGAAAAGTGGATGATTCTCAAGAGTCTAAAGTTGTGGCACCATAACTGTCAACACAAAAGCCAAGCTCTCATCTTACATGAAATTAAAAAAAAGTTTATTCCAGAGTTAAATTTAAGTGACCATCGCCTAGGAAACGCGGATTTTTGGGCACCCCGAGTTTTACACTCAACCATGAAAGCTGTTTCATAGTTTCACAGAAAAAAAAAAAGTTAAGGCTATTTAAGATGCAATCATTGGAGAGGTTGTTACAGAAAGATGGGGGAAGCTATTGGCCTCATCAGTTAAGAGAATACAAAAGGGTTTTATCTACAAGTCACAAGAAGTTAGGTCAAAGTGGTCAAGGAATGGTGGTATTCAGGGGCTAAAGCGAACCCAAAATTAGGTGATGAGCTTCAGGACCTGCACCATCCCAACCCCTCTACACCACTGCAGTTCTAATGAGTCTCCCACCTGCATAGACACAGCTCCTCTCCAGGAACTCTTGCGCTCAGTATTAGGTGGCTGGCGGGGCACCAGGTGCTTTAAGATAAAAAAGAATGGCCCCGTTATCCAAGAGTTCACTGTCGGAGGAGACAGGCAAAGGCAATTAGAATGAAAAAATTCTGTGATCCGCCAAATTCTCATAACTCTAGAAGTTAAAAAGAGCACCCATGAGATCCAGTGGACTCTCACGGATGTTTATGGCGTCTATAATGTGTCGTGTGCCTCATTTCCCGCAGCCCAGCTGTCTCTGAAATCTCAAAGCTCAAGCACCGTCAGCTCCTTACTCTTCGGATTCTTTCTTGGTCAGTTGTTCACGTTCTCTTTTTACCTCCACAGCCCTGACTTCACATTTCCACTTCCAGTCCAGCCTTGGTTTGGGATCTCGTAAGTGGCCTCCCTACCGCCCACATGGTCATGGTCTTGCTCTAGTCAGCTCTATATCTACTTCTGGGAAAATGTCCCTGAGCCACGTAATTTTATGTGGGCTCCTGAACACTCACCCTCTGAAAGCACAGATGCAAGTGTGTAAAACTAACCGTGAGCTAGGCTGCTGTGGCTAGCCAATCAGAGAGTGAGCTGCGCTGCTGTGGGCAGCCAATCAGAGCTGTGCTGCTGGTGCTGCTGGTGTTGCTGGTACTGGTACTGGTGCTGCTGCTGCTGCTGGCCAATCACAAAGTGAGCTGCGCTGCTGCTGCTAGCCAATCAGAGAGTGAGCTGCGCTGCTGTGGGCAGCCAATCAGAGCTGTGCTGCTGGTGCTGCTGGTGTTGCTGGTACTGGTACTGGTGCTGCTGCTGCTGCTGGCCAATCACAAAGTGAGCTGCGCTGCTGCTGCTAGCCAATCAGAGAGTGAGCTGTGCTGCAGTTATCCAATCAGAGAGCGCCACTGTGTGCCTTTTCATGAATGTCCTACCCCTGAGAAATGATGAATGGTGGCATCTTCCAAGACATTTGAGGGTCCCAAGGCACCACCTTAGCATGGAAGGTTTGATATTACTTTATTGATAGATATTTTATTGCTTTTTAACTATATCCTCTGTACAACACTCAGTTCCAAATCTTTAAAAAGAGTAATAATACCTAGTTAATATTTTCGTGTCAATGTTCTCAAGATTGTAGGTTGTGTATTTTGTCAGTGGAGAAATAAATACTGATTGTTGATAATCAGGAGAGGTTAACAATTCATTTAATAATTTCAGTAGAGTATCATACAGTCCGAAGAAGGAGGAGGAGGATGAAGAGGAGGAGGGGGAGGGGGAGGGGGAGGAGGAGGAGCAGCAGCAGCCCAAAAGATAAAGAACAATTACAAATAATCACCTGAAACAACAACAAAAAAGTGTCACTGCAATCATCTGTTCTTCAAAAAGGCATTTCAGGGTCTGGAGGGACGCTGAGTGGTTAGCCCCAGGTTCAGTTCCCAGCATTGATTGGCATGGTAGCTTGCAACTGCCTGTAACTCCAGTTCTAGAGGATTCCAAGCCCTCTTCCAGCCTCCTGGGATGCCAGATATGTATGCACATAAATAAGGGTTCACACAAAAAGAAACAAATTCCAAAAGGAAGAAAATACAAAGTCGTTGGGGAAACTGGCTAGCAGATTTTAAAATAGGGATTTGGGAACTTGGAAAGTGTCTCAGTGCAAACACAGATATTTATCTTCCCTTCCTCTCAGTATAATATGCAGTCAACAAATATGTCCCTCTAATGCACAAGCCACCTGCAGAGTACCCACTGGAATTTAATTTATTTGCAAATCCTTTCCCTGGGCCTTTGAATAATTTGCTTTTAACTTGACTACTGGGATCCAAGTGGGATCAAAACTGTTTTCTCCCTAGCACTCTGGGCAGGGCCCCAAGTTACCTTCAAGTCTAGCCAGACCTAAAGCATACTTGTTTACCATGGAGGGGAAATGATTTTTTAACTGGGAAAACCAGGGAATCAGAGCAGCCAGAGAGCAGACAGGACTGTGCTGTGCCTCCATCTGTAGTTTCCTTCGGGGAATGAACATGGGAACTCCCTAAATCCCCAAAAGTCCCCGAGCCATCATTAAGGAATGGAAGTACTTTAATTTTTCCCCATTAAATTATCTATTCATTCATTTTACATCCCAATCACTGCCCGCCTGAGTCCCCCTCACACAGTCCCTCCCCCGACCCCCAGCCCCTTCTCCTCTGAGAGGGTGGGGCTCCCCCAGGTATCCCCACCACCACCACCACCCTATCCTGACTCATCAAGTTACTGCAGAACTAGGCCCATCCTCTCCCACTGAGGCCAGGCAAGGCAGCACAGTTAGAAGAACAGATTTCACAGACAGGCAAGATTTAGGGACAAACCCTGCTCCAGTTGTTTAGAACCCACATGAAGACCAAGCTACACATCTGCTACATCTGTGTCGTGGCGGAGGTCTAGTCCATGTACGTTCTATGGTTCCTTGCTCAGTCTCTGACAGCCCCACGGGTGCAGGTTAGTTGAGTCTGTTGGTCTTCCGGTGGAGCTCCTACCCCGTTCCAGGCCTCTGATCCTTCCCCCAACTCTTCCATAAGAGAGTCTCTGAGCTCTGTCCAATGTTTGGCCGTGGGTCTCTGCATCTGTTTCAGTCAGCTGCTGGATGGAGCCTCTCAGAGGACAGTTATGCTAGGCTCCTGTCTGCGTGCAGGAGAGGATCATTAATAGTGTCACAGATTGGTGTTTGCTACCTGGCGAATCTGCCTTCTCTTTTCTTAGGAGGTTTCTCTTCATGTTGCTGTGGTGTGGCAAGCCTGTTGCAATGACCTGTTGCCTGAACTGGTCCTCTTAGGCATGAGTTACAAGTACTCACAGGCCTCAGCCTGCTGAGCCAGCATGGTCTGGCTGCTTATGCTTGCTTGCTCCTGGATGCTGAAAGTCTGCTAAGTTGTCAAATGTTTCCATAATACCTATAACTTAATGTTCTTTATGGGTTCTCTTTTACCTATGCCTCCTAAAACCAACTGGATCTACAGAATAGACACCTGGATATTTGTGAGATTTTCACACACACACACACACACACACACACACACACACACACACATACACACACAATTCCTTTTATAATTCCCCTCAATAAAATCGGGCATTAGACAAAGGACCAATCCACATTCTGGTTTCAAAATCCTTCTAAAAATTCTCTGGTCACATTTATTTTGAGTCCACACGGAGAAAGCTAGTTCGTCCCTCCTAGTCTGAGTCAGGTCGAATTCCGTACTTAGGAAATTGGCTATGAGGTATGTTCATGTTTGGAACTTAGGCGGATTCTGTAAGAGGTCACAAATGGCCAATGCTGCTGTTTGGACCAGGCTTATCTCCCTCCACACTTCTAACTCCGTTCTCCAATCCACTATATCCACTCTTTGACAGCTCTGCAGAATGGCCAAGAATCCTATCATTTGCAGAGCTTCCTAGACATTGTTCCACCCGACTGAACACTTCTCTCCCATGGCCTCGTGATCTTCCTCACATTCATTCCCGCAGCTCAGCAGCTCAGCCACCTCAGCCGCCCAATCACACTCTCAGACTAAGTCTCTTTCAGACTGTTCTTCATTCATCTCCCACAGTATGGGAATACAGGCGCCTCATGCTGCTTGGGCCTTCTACATCCTGTGTGTCCACTGCTTAGTACACTATCCATTGTGCACCAGGGCATACAATAAAGATTTGGGGGAACAATCCGGTGAAAGATTAAATGAGTGGTCAAATGCATAAAAGCACCATATGACTGATATAGTCACTATGTGCACAAATCCCTTAGAAAGACACATGGAGCTTGCTGCCCAGTGAAAACTTAAAAAGCATCAGTGTATGGCTGGGGTGATAGCTCAGTCAGTAAAAGTTGCCTGTGAGCACGGAAGCTGAGTCTGGGTCCGCAGAAACCGTGTGGAAACTAGGAGTGGTGGTGGATGCCTGTAGTTCTGCTGTTGGTAAGGCAGACAGGGTGTTGTTCCCTGGAACTCTCAGACTACAGAGTCTTGACAAACAGATGGGCTCCCGGTTCAGTGAGAGAGCCTGTGTCAGAAATACAAGGTGACCAAGGAATTCTGATATCAGCTTCTGACATCCTCATGCCTGCACACCCATGTACACACACACACACACACGCACATGCACACGCACACACGCACACACACATGTATACACACACACACGCACACACACACACACTCACGCACACACACGCACACATGCATACACGCACGCATACACACACACGCACACACATGCATGCACACACACACGCACACACACACACACACGCATGCACACACGCACACGCACACACACGCACACGCACACACGCACACACACACACACGCACACACGCACAGAATCACATACACTTGAATATACACACGGACACAATACATTTATGCACCCAATCCAACCAGTTATAAAAATGTATGTCTTTTTAAAAAGTACCAAGAATTTACCAGATGGCAGATATTTGCTAAAAAAAAAAATGCATAAATATTAAGGCAGAAATTAGGAGATGTAGGATTGATGCTTTCCTCTTTACACATTTCCATAACGCTTGAGAATTTCATATGGAAACGAGTCATGTTTACATAAAACCTCCCATTAAAAACAAGCTGCAAATTTTAGGATGATATGCAGAGGCACAGGTTTATATTTTGTGGTGAAGCCTGCAGGGTTGAAGCGCCCCCAGTGGGTGGGGCTGGGATGGAGAGCAGCATCCAGTGGGGTGCCTTCCTGGGAGTACAGGACTTAGTGCTTACACACAGTAACCAGAAGGAATGGGGTCTCCATGTGCCCAACACATTCTTCTTAATTAAGAAGTTGTTTTCGTTGTCTCTACAGGAGATTTCTGCTGCCTCTTAATGTAAAATACAAACAGACCAACATGAAAGTGACAGCCGTGCGTTTCCTGCGGGCTGATTGTCCTTCTCATTGTTTGAAAAACATAGGAGTGAATCCAGAGGGGCTGTTTCCACTAGTAGCAGTCCTGGCTTGAGCTCTCATCCACCTCAAACACCCTCAAAATAATATGCAGATTCACTTGCCCAAGGAAATGGGGTTTTGAAATCTTGTTTGGATGCCCACCCGTGTTAACATTGGAACAACTCCCATCAGTGAGGAAGGTAGGGCTTGGTGCTGGGAAGCACACAGACTCTCACTTGTACTAGACAGGGAAGGGGAAAGAGGCACAATCCAGCTGTGCTTTAATAGGGAAAAACAGTGAGAGGAATGAGACGGACCTCTTACCAATGTTAGGGAAATGCAAAGACATTATTGAATATGAAAAGCAAGTTGTAGAAAGATATAGATAATTCTATTAGCAGAAGACACACACACACTATTATAACTCTATTATAATTCTTCCACAGGAACACACAAAAAATTCCAGAAGAGCACAGAACACTGCAAAGCTTCCATTTTGGGGTAGTACATCAGCCTTCAGCGAGGGCATGGATTGCGATCACATTGGAAGTCAGTACTAAGACCTTTGAATTTTTTATAAGAAAAGCTATTTTCTCAAATTATGTAGCACTTTCAATGCACCCCACTGCTGCTTGACACAAAGGATATGACCAGCAAGTAGAAATTGATTTATTTTTTTAATGTGCTGATTTAATTAGATTTAAAGGTGTTAAAACATTGTCCACATTAGCATTTATGTCAAAGATATGTGTTGAGAGAGAGGTTGCCTTTGCCTGTTTGTTCATTTCTGAGCTAGATGGGAAACTGGAAAGAGAAAGGGTTTCAACTAGGCAGACACTGTCTTGAGGCTGTCAGCCAGAGCAGAGGCCTGCAGCCTGCAGCCTGCAGCCCATCCACAGCCCACCTACAGCCCTGCCCTACAGCCCAGTCTGCAGCCTGAATGAAGCACATCTCACCTTCCCCACCTCTCAAAGGGACATCCAGAACAAGTGTTTTAACCACTCCAGTCACTCCCAGTAGAAGGCACTATGATGTCCCCATGGCACAGAAAGTTACATGAGTTACCTTTGGAAGTGCACGGGCTCACGGCCCCACAATTTGATAATTGAGAAATCCAATTGGCAGTCTCTGAAGTGGGGAAATGGATTTGTACGAAGATGGAATCTGGGCAAAGGCTTTCAGGCAGCCTGATCAATAGCTCTAACAGGTCAGGCTGAACTCAGGCCAGGAGCGGGCTGGGGAGGGCAGGGCTCCACAGCGCTGAGAAGCCAGGGTTTGGATATTGTAGCCTTTGTGCTAGGCGGTGAAGCCCTGGAGGAACCTGCCTGGTTTCACTTCTTTCCCAGCCAGTCCCTGCACCCAGAAACAGCCCCTTCACCTTCAGCAGGACGGCTGTCTTAGGTACCATTCTATTTAATTAGAGTTTGCATGCAGTTTCAGAGGGTCAAAATTCATGATCATGGTGGCAGGAAGCTAGGCAGCAGACAGGCTGGTAAGGGCTTTTGAAACCTCAAAACCTATCCCCAGTGACACACTTCTTCCAACAAGGCCACACCTCCTAAACCTTTCCAAACAGTTCCACTAACTGGGAACCGAGCATTGAAATATATGAGCCCATGGGGGCTGTTCTCATTCAGACAACCACAGGGCACATCCCATGTGCAGAGAACATTCACAGGATACTGAAATATTCAAATAGTTTCCCCCATTCCTTCTCTCTCTTGCCTTAAATAAATCAAGATTCGTGGTAACTTTTTAACACACGCCCCATTCTTTGTCTCTCAGTCTGTTTCCTTGAATGGATAATAAAGATTTGCTGTTGGTCTTAAGGCCTAGAGAGGGCTCGGCGCCTCTTGTGTAAAGAAGGCTTCAGGATCTACTGCCCAGATTCTGAGATATGTAGTATGATTCTATCAACCCAACCTGTGCGACCTTGAGCAGGTGGAAAAAAGACAACAGAAGATGTGAGTTCTCAGGGTTCTCTTGGTGCCTCCCTGGGGATTGTATACCCCAAATGTACTCTTTGAGTAGGCTCTCCTGATTTGATTCTTAGGCGGTTCAAAAAAATCCAGGCAAACCTTAAGCAGAGCTTGGGGAACCCTATAGAAGATGTGGAGGAAGGATTAGCCAGAGGCACCAGGAGAACACAATTCACAGGGCTCATGGGGTCACAGAGACGGAAGTGGCCATCACAGAGCCTGCATAGGCCTTCTCTAGACCCTCTGCTTATACGCTGTGGTTGTTTAGCCTGAGTTTTTGTGGAACAACTAACAATGAGAGGTGGTGTGTCTCTGACCCTTTCCCTTGCTCTTGGGACCCTTTTCGACCCCCTGGGTTGCTTCATCCAGCCTTGATATAGGGATTTGTGCCTGGTCTTATAACTTTTGCCATGTTCAGTTGATATCCCTGAGAGAGCTGCTGTTTTCTGAAGGGAAATAAAGGAACAGTGGATCTTGGGGAGAGGGGAGGGGAGGGAGGCAGTGGAAAGGGTGGATAGAGGGGATGATGCGGTTAGGCATGATGTAGACTGAGTACCAGTAGCCGAAGAGCAAAGCTCTGCATCCAAGCTAATGAGTCAGAATCTGTGATCAATACAGCCAAGACAAGACCCAGCTAACAAAGGAAGTGGCATTCATCATCGGTACAGATGAAAGACCCCAGGATCCTCCTCGCTCAACCTTCAAGATGCTCACAGGTAATCTGAGATTGCCTGACTTTCAAAGAATCCAGGGATACAGTGGACTGAGTGCAAGCCAGGCTGGAATCAATGGATGGCACTAACGAAACAGACAGACAGACAGACAGACAGACGGAGAGGGAGAGGGAGAGGGAGAGGG
>NC_034605.1:60053686-60057322 GCF_900095145.1 Mus pahari | reverse complement strand
CACACACACACACACACACACACACACACACACACACATACACACACATACACAAGCACATACACACATATACACATGTGCATACACATGCACATACATATAGGTACACACACACGTGCACACATGTGCATGCATACCCAGGTACACAGGCACATACATGCGCAGACACATGCACACATATATACACATACACTCACAGGCAGACACATTCACATGCATAAGAGCACACACATGTACACACATACATACATATGCACACATATACACACAGGCATACACATGCACAGACACATGCATATACCCACATACAAGATCATGCACGCGCGTGCGCGCACACACACACACACACACACATGCATGCATGTACACAGCTGTGGAGCCTGGTTAGAGAAGAGCGAAGCTTCAGAGGACAAGGGAAGGACTGGGCTTTCTGACAAATAACATTCCAACCAAGGGTAGTCAGTGCAGAATACTGACTTGATCTTACTTCACACACTTATCAATCCTTAGCAGCTGTAAAGATGGTCAGAGGTTAAGGGCACGTTCTGCCTAAAGTGGATACTGAGAACCAAACTTGAGTTCTCTGAAAGAGCAGTGTGCACTCTTAATCTCTGAGCCATCTCTCCACCCCTGACTCAAGATTACTTTAAAAAGGAAAAGAACTAGGGACACCGTCTTCTTTTAGGAATAAGGCTATAGATGCAGATGATAAAGATGATGGAGAAAGCCCCAGTTCAGGTCCTGAGGAAGATAAATGTTCAGCCCTGGACCACCAGGCTCTGAACATCTACCCCAAAGTGAAACCAGCTCTGTTTATGCTGGCTTAGGCCTGTTTGGCAGACTTTGGTTCCTCGTGGCCAATTCAAATCCCAATTTCTACAAAGTCAGAGCTGAACCCGGAACCACTCCCTAGTTCACAGATAGCACCGAATATATATGAGAGCTACTGATCGGTTTCAGGGATGGCAGGAGTAATCACAACATAGAACACAGAGCAAAGACATCCTAGACAATCAAAGAGACGTCTGGAGGCCTCTACAGACAGGAGCACTTGGGCAATGTCCATTTTCTATTTTCTGGAAGAACTTAGGTTAACTGCTAAGTCAGTGAAAAAGTTCTAGGCTTCTCTTGTCTTATGGAAGGATAATGTTATGGTCACTGTCAAAATAGGTAAGTAAATAAATATTTACTCAAATTGGCTGTGACCAACCCTTTGCTGAACGCTTCCTTTCCAGAAGTCCTTTGTTCTTGAGCAAGGTTAGCCTGGAACCCTGAAGGGTTTATTCTCCAGCACTGAGCCTTGGCCAGCTTCCTGTGTTGAATGTAGGGTCTTGGATGAAGCCTCACCGGAAAATCAGGGGAGGTCAGACTCATTTCCAAAAGCAGATTGAGCCCAGATTATTTTAAAAGTCGGCTGTGAAGCAGATCAAAGTTGCTTTTAAATACGTAAATCCAATAAGCCAGTTGGACCCAGGTCTAAGCCTGCATCTTTTCGAGAATAACTCAAGCAGAAAATCAAAAGATTTCCCCCAAACAGAAATGGAATTGAACAGCATCATCATTGAATTTGATGATACTCCAAGTTCTTGGAGGAGAGGGGCTTGTCCGGAGGTGGGGGTGGCCGGTGAGGAGTTGAGGAGAGCTGGTGCTGGGAGTCCTGTGAGTGGCAGAGGTTTTGTGAGCATGTTTCTGTTTGGAATGTAAAACAAAACCTTGTTAGGGAAGTGGCATGCAGGAGCTCTGGCTGCAGATAGTGATTTAGCCATCCAAGAAGAAGTTGACCTATATTTGTGTGTACAGACTGCATGTGCAGTTTAATGGGGCCTCTGGAAATCACCTACGACCAAGGAAGACTGCAGAGTTGGGCTCTGCCTGTAACTCTTCCCAGAATGGGCTGTGTACCTGACAGTTATGATTTGTAACAAAAAGAATGCAATGTTTTGTTCTTAAAACTCGCTCCTCAGGTAGCGCAAAGGAAGCTTGTACCTTTCCAAACCTCCACAACAGCGCAGCTGTTTGATCAAGGGAAAGTTTCACTGGGGCAGATGCCAAGGCTTGCGAGGGAAGCATTGTAATGCAAATGCCTCATCCTCATAGAACAGGAACCATTCAAAGAGGTAGCAAGGAGGAACAAATGGCTGCTCAAAGCCAGTACACAGACTGGAAGCCCTGCACTGTCGGGGTGGCTTGTCTCTGGGGTCAATTCAAAACAGACTCTCACCTCAAACATCATTTGTTCTAGGGGGACAGATGTGAGTGGCCACAGCCAGAGAACACAGATATGGATCACCCCCAAATCCTTGTTCCAGTGTGGTAACAGAACTGGGGAGCTTTTCTAGTATCTGAACACACTAAGTCATAATGACAGGCTCCTTTCATTTATATTGGCGGGTATGTCAAGTGGGCAGTCACAGCAAAGCAGAGGAGACTCCGCTGTAGGCCCCGGACGCTAGCTGAGGACATTCATAGCTTTTGGGTTAGTGGAAGCTAGCAGTCTTTTAAAACACTGCAAAAGGTTTCACACATTAGTCACAAGGTCAGATACTAACGTGCAAAGGATGTCTCTTAAGGATGCTAAAGATCGCCCAAGATAAACTGTAATTAGGCTCTGAACCTGGAACATCCCCTCTTCACAGCCACTGACTGAGGTGCTAACCAGCTAATCAGCTTTGCAGAAGCATCAGTATGAGGTGCAGTTCTTTCCAGGAACTTCTTTTCACACTGGGAACCTAGACGCAGAGAGAACTTTGTGGCACGCGGTAGTGGGCTTCAGCCCTTCCGCTCCCCTCTCCCATTCACCAGAACCCTAAGATGAGGTACACAGCGCTTTGGGTTCCATGTGTGGAGCACTCACAGTACACTGAATGCCCACTGTCCCTGGATAGATCAGGGTTTATGACCCCTTTCACTGAGTCAAGCACCGCAGGTTTGGTGGGAGCAGAGAAAGGAGTGTTCTCGCTTTTCTGTAAAAGTATGAAAGACCAGTCAGGCACAGTTCATCGTCCAAGTTGCTCATCTCCTAGCTAGAGTTTTCTGAGATGTAAACCTGGCTTGGAGGCTGCTGGGCCACTAGCTAGCTTTTAGCAGGTCTGAAGATCGGTAAAGATGCACCCTCACCCTCAGTGATAAAGCCAGGAGCTCAAGGAGTACTCAGGAGTCTGAGTATCAGACCACTCTCACCCGGGATGAAGTCTGGCTGTTCTGTGCTTGCCCACTACCAGCCCAGAGAGAACAAGGGCATGCCACACACTGATCCTCCTACAGGGATGGGTAACCAGCTAGAACTTACGGACTGTGGAGCTGTGGAAATATCCCAGGTCCAGAGCCTAACTAACTACCCTCAGCTTGGGTTACCATCAGCCTCCTTAATAGTCATTCTTTACCCATCTGTGTCCGGCTAACAAGTAAAACTTGTTTTAAATGTTTTAAAGGACTTAGCTTGCACCTATTGAGAAGCTAAGGATGTCCTCAGGTGGCGCCTGAGGCCAACAGCAGTTTCCTCTGCTTTGCTGTCCCAGATGGCCCTGCCAATCACCTGAGCAGAAAAGACCTCATCAAGAAAAGCTTCCTGCCCTAGAGGCTTTAGATCTAGTGTAAAGTCTACCTAAAATGTAGTTCAGAGCAACCATAACTTGG